>NC_050579.1:210878041-211093041 GCF_011100635.1 Trichosurus vulpecula
CTCAAAGTTTTAAAAATGAATGCTAAAAATTATTTTACATGTAACTGGGCCAAAAAAATACTAAATAAAGAGATGAACTTCTAAAGCAAGAAAAGAAGAAGCAAAAGAAATTATAGGAATTAAAGTAGGCAAAGAGGAAATAGCACTATTCTAACATAATGGTGTACTTCCGGAATCCTACAGAATCAACTAAAAAATTTGAAATATTTACTAACCTTAGCTGTTGTTGGATATAAAATAAGTACATGTAAATCCTCACCATTTCTGTATATTATCCATAAAGTCCATAGCAAGAGATATAAAGAGTAATTCCTTTTAAAATAAGTGTAGATAATACGAAATACTTGTGAGACTACCTGCTAAAATGAATCCAGGACTATGAGAATACAGTTAAAAATAGTTTTTCACACTAATCAGATGTGAACAGTTTGAGAAATATGAATTATTTCGTGGATAGGCTGAGCTAATATAATAAAAAGTCACCATTCTACCTAAATTAATTTTCTTATTTAGTTCCATAATAATTAAATCACCAAAGCACAAAATTAATGTAGAAGAACAAAACAATATAAGGAAATCAATGAAAATTGTGAAGTAAGGTGGCCTAGCTATACCAGATCTCAAACTTTATTATAAAGCTGTAATCAAGAGTCTGGTACTGGCTGAGAGATAGAGTAGTGGATCAGTGGAATAGATTAGGTACACAATACATAGTAGGTAGTGACTGTGATTAGTTGAAAAAGATCTTGAAGACGATATTATATTGGTCTCCACATTTAAATATATTTCTGTTAAACTTGAGCTGAAAACATCAACGTATAATCAAGAGCTCTGACAAGAGTTGGTACAAATAAGGTGGTTCCTTATTTTCCTTGAATTTTTTTTAAAAATTTTTTCCCTCAATCTCATTTGATTTTTAAAGTCTTTTAAAAGTACTACTAACGAATTCTTTTCTAGCAAGTAACTTTTGAACATTACTCTTTGGGGTAGGAGAGATTTTTTTCTTTGCTTCAGTATCCTCCTCTGAAGATGAACCTTGTTATTCTCTATTCCCATAGTAACTGTCTATGGTTGGTTTGTTTCTCCTTTGCCTGCTCTTTAAAAAAATATTTATAGCAATTATCTCTTGTAAAGCCAATCAGTAAGTGAAAGATCTTTCCCGCCCATTGAATGGGACTCAGGTGGAGCCAACAACAAGAGGACTGATTAGAGACAAGCCCACACTCTTTCACTAACTATGTGTGAGGCCCCAGGCTTACACTCTTTTGTTAGTTAGCAAAATAGTTTGCTAGTTTGAGAGAGGCATGAAGCCCTCAGGTCCTTGAGGGGAGTTGCTAAGACCAGAGCCAGTGGTATGTGAGCTGATTTCTAGTCAATCAGATGATGGCTAGGGCTGTATAAAAAGAGAGCCCAGAACTAAGAGCAGTGGAATGAAGAGTGGCAGGATTCAGAAGCAGACATCAAGAAGACATTGAGCCAGCAGACATTGAGGGAGAGCCAGCATTGATAGAGATTCCAGAGTGGGTAGTGCAGAACAAGAGAGAGTTGCTGAGATCAAGGAGCTTGGAGTGAGCTGAGCTACAGGAGAGATTTCTGAGTAGAGAGTTAGAATTCATGCATGATTTTTTTTACAGGAAGGCCCTAGCAGTAGGGGAGGCTACATTATAACTTGCCTCCTTGCTATAATACTTTGTTATAAATTCCTTGTTGCTACATTGAGGTGAGCTTACTGGTTTTGGAATATACTTGCTACTATATGGAATTGGAATTATTAGTCCTGGGATTGGATTTTCTCATGTCTAAATAAATATTATAGCTCCTGTGCCTTCTATCAAGACAATTTATTATACTTCATGATTCCAAACCATTCAGGCCTGTCTGTGGTCATCCTCGAGGTTGTGAATCTTGCCTTACTTGAGCCCCACTCACATCTAAATTGATTCAAAGAAGGAATGCATGTATATACTCAATTGGGAATAGAAATCTATCTTACTAAACAGGGATGTAGAAGGGGAAGGGGACAAAAAAAACAATAAATAAGAGTTAGGGTAGAAGAATAGTCTTCCCATGACAATGGGAGAACTGCAGAAAAATGGAGAGTGGCTGTGGACAAGGAGTCCCCAGGAAGTTATGTGGCAGAAAGGAGTGCTTCAGATTACTCACAGGCCAGGAGAGTAGTAAATACCTCTCATTGGATCATACCACCTCAGAAGAACTGAAGATTTACAGGTGCCTACAAGTAGCTTGGAAAACAGAAGCAGAAAACCCCTGAAGTTTGGGACAGACCAGTCTCTATTCTGGAAGCACTCATACCTTGACAAAGAGCTCAAAAGTCAAGTAATTGGCTGGGAAAATGAGCAGACAGTGTTAAAAAAAACTCAGACTGTAGAATCTTACTTTGGTGACAAAGAAGTTCAAAAGATGAAGCCAGAAGACAATAAAGTCAAAGATCCTACATCAAAAGCCTCCAAGAAAATGATGTTTTAGCTCTTTCAGGATTTATTGTTGGGATTGTCTCCAATTGTTATTTTTCTTCGATGTTTCAGTTATACCTGTTTTGAGTTCATTGTCTTCTAAGTTTTTGTCTTGATCTTCCTTTCAACAAAGTAAGGCTTCATTGCCAGGTTCCTTTTATTGTTATTGTTGTTTGCTCATTTTCCATCCACGTTTTTAATTTGGAACTTTATGTAGATGTCAGGCTCTGCTCCTAGTCACAGGGGATGGGCATTGTCTCCAGATTCAGCCTTTTTTGCACTACTGTTTTCAGAACTAATTATGGGGTTTTGAAACTTTTTGTTCCTTACAGCCTGGTGTAGTACTTGCCCAATATGGGTCCTTGACTTCTCAGTGTTGCATTCAATATTACTTCTCAGAATCCACTCTCCCTTGAGAACAGAAATGATGCTTTTCCTTAGGATTTCTGATCCCTTGAGATTGGAAGTGATACTGGCCCTTATGGCTTCCATTTTTTTCTTTTACTGAAGATGCAACTGTCTACCCTTGAAGAACTATGATCCAGAAGTGGGTATACAGGCAATAGTATTGCCAAACTTCTTAGTTCCATTTAATATTAATCACATTGATAATAAAGGTTAAAAAAAACTGTTCAAGATATATGGGAGGGCCAGCATTTTTAGTTGAGCTGTGAATTAATATAAATATTCTGGAAAGCTATTTGATATTTTACCAGCAAAGTCACTAAACTGTGAAAACCTGACCCATTGATACAGGTAGTAGGACCATATCTGTAAGAGATCTAAGAAAGAGAGAGACGATATGTGGACAAAATTATTTAAATGAGTAATTTTTTGTTGTTGTGAAGAACTGAAATCAAAGGAAGTGCCCATCAACTGGAGAATGGCTTGACAAATTATGGTATGTAAAATTGATGGCATTATTGTGTATGGAAATATGGAAAGGAAATGATTCAGTAAAACATTGGTACATTTTATGAACTGAATGAGAGTGAAGTGAGTGGAATCATGAGAACATTTAAAGATTACTACACCAATATAAATTAAAGTAACCTGACAAAGTTAATTTATTTGTAAAAGCCATCCCAGATTCGTGTTTTCTACCTCTTGGATGATAATGGAATGTGTATTTTCAGAAAAAGAAAATTGTGATACATGAACTTGTTTTGCTTGACAATGCTTGTTTGTTATAAGGAAAGGCCTCTTAGAGGTTCTAAGGTACACTTTTAAGATATAGGTAGTAGTGAGAATGATGCTAAAATGGAGTAAAAGAAAGAAAATAATATCCATGAATTGTTAAAATACAAAAAAGGGAGATGGAGAATAATTAGGAGTGGAGACAGACATTGGGGGAAGTATTGTTTCAGTAAACTTCCATATATTAGACTGTGATGAAGATAAATTGTTGTGAATTTACTTTTTTGTATTCTTTTTTATGAGGAAGGTGTTCGTGTCCGTTGATGTTTGTGAGGCAATAACAATTTTTTTTAAAAAAATGTTTTCTTTAAGAGTATAATCTTCTTGAGAGCAAAGACACTACATTTTTGTTTTTGAATACGTGCCATATAGTAAATGTGCTAAGTGCATTGCTCATAGTAGTTCTGCCTTTCAGGAAATGCTTACACACTATAAACACAAATACTCAAAAGTTGGAGGTGGAGTAATCAACTGTTACTTGGTGATGTGAAAGCCAAAAAAAAATCAGTTTTTCATTCTAACAGGTTATGTTGGTGAAGTGTAGACTCAATGTTACCTTTATTTGTTGCTCTCCCCACTCTTTAAAGGCTGTATTTCAGAATGTTTTCCCTTACTTGCTAGCTATATTACTGTTCTCCCTGTTTGTAGATAACTCCCTTTGGCTCACGGTATTGAGTTTTTAGAGCAGGCTGCTGTAGTTCTCAGCATTTGTTAAGTCTGAGGAACAAATATCATGATGGGCATCACTTCAATACTGACCAAGTTGATAGGATGTATTCCAGGTTAATATTATTGGTGATACTATTGTGTCACCTTGGCTGGTCAACTGCATAAAAGCTCAGACCTTAGCCTTCAGTTCATCTAATGAGACAATTTAAATAGTCCAAAGGGAAGCATTATCCTAGTGAACAGTACCTTATGATCTGTCTTAATCACCCTACTGGCAGATTATTCAATTAAAACTTTGGAATGTATCTGGCTTTATTCTGCTTTAGCCTCTGTGACTTTGAAAAGACTGACACCTCAGCCCCGATTTGAGCTTTTTTGCAAGGTCCAACACGTGTACCATTTTTGTTTTAATCTTGCTAGGATTTTATTTAAAACATTTTTTAACATTTTTTTTTATTTTTAGTTTACCACACATGGATTTACATAATTGTGAGTTCCAGATTTTCTCCCCTCCCTCCCCAAGACAGCATGGAATCTCATATAACTACCATATATAACTTCGCATTGAATTAATTTATACACTAGTCAAATTGTGGAGAAGAATTATGACCAATGGAATGAATCATGAGAAACAAGAGACAGAACCAAAAAAAAAAACCCAAAAACAAAAACAAAAGAGAAGAAAAAAGGCGAGCATTTAGTGTGCCTCAATCTGCATTCAAACTTCACAGTTCTTTCTCTGGATGAAGATAGAATTCTCCTTCGTGAGTACCCTGGAGTTGTCCTTGCACCTTGTGTTGCTGAGAAGAGCGAAGCCTGTCAAGGCTGGTCCTCACGGAATCCATATATCTGTGGTTGTGTACAGTGTTCTCCTGGCTCTGCTCCGCTCACTCAGCATTATGTCGTGTAGGTTTTTCCAAGTTGTTACAAAGTCCGTATCATCCCCATTTCTTATGGCACAATAGTATTCCATTACCTTCATAGACTACAGCTTGTTCAGCCATTCCCCAATTGATGGGCATCCCTTTGATTTTCAATTCTTGGCTACCACAAAGAGAGCCACTATAAATATCTTTGTACATATGGGTCTCTTTCCCTCTTGTGTGATTTCTTTGGGATACAGCCCTAGAAGTGGTATTGCTGGGTCAAAGGGTATGAACATTCCTATGGCTCTTTGGGCGTAGTTCCAAATTACTCTCCAAAATGGCTGGATCAGCTCACAACTCCAGCAGCAATGTAACAATGTTCCAATTTTTCCCACATCCTCTCCAGCATTTATCATTCTCCTGATTTGTTATTTTAGCCAATCTGACAAGAGAGATGTGGTATCTAAGAGTTGTTCTGATTTGCCTTTCTCTAATGAGTAGTGATCCAGAGCATTTTTTTCATATGCCTATAGATAGCTTAAATTTCTTCCTCTGAAAACTGCCTGTTCATATCCTTTGACCATTTCTCAATTGGGGAATGGCTTGTATTCCTATATATTTGGCTCAGTTTCCTGTATATTTTAGAAATGAGGCCTTTATCAGAGATACAAGTTGCAAAGATTTTCTCCCAATTTTCTGCTTCCCTCCTAATTTTTGTTCCATTGGCTTTTTTTGTACAAAAACTTTTCAATTTAACATAATCAAAATTATTCATTTTGCATTTTGTAATGCTCTCTATCTCTTGTTGGGTCATGAATTCTTTTCTTTTCCATAAATGTGATAAGTAAACTATTACTTGCTCTCCCAAATTACTTATAGTATCAGCCTTTACTCCTAGATCATGAACCCATTTTGACTTTATTCTGGTATATGGTGTAAGATATTGATCTATGCCCAATTTCGGCCCTACCATTTTCCAATTTTCCCAACACAGGGGGCAGAGCCAAGATGGCATCATGAAGGCAGCGTCTTACCGGAGCTCTCTCACAAGGTCTCTCAGATTCCCATAAAAAAGTGAATTTGAGCAGATTTGGGAGAGTCAGAAACTGGGAGCAGTCTGCATGGGGCAAATTTCCAAGCTGGGAGTGTCTGAGAGGCCGAAGGCATGAATCTGTAGGCTCAGAGAGTGCTCAGTGTGCGGGGTGCAGAGCTGCTCCAGACGGGACCAACGCAGAAGCGGCCAGCCGGGAAATCCACGTGGGAGACAGGATGGGAGAAAGGTGGGCGCCTGAAACCGGTGGAGATTCCCAGGCCATCCAACACAGGACGGTAGTCTGTGGAAGCGAGGACAGGCAGTGCAACACAACCGGCCGGGAAAATATCAACTCCTGAAGCTTACAGCCCAGAAACTCGGTTTCTTGAACTTCTGGGAAACATAGTGGCCAGGTAAACAGCTCTAATTCCTCGGGAAAAAAAAAAGAAAAAAAGAAAGCTGGAACAGAGGAGAAAGTAGTGGGGCCTCACAGGACAAATAGTAGAAGCTCATTAGTCCCAGAGGGGGAGAGTTGGCAGGGGTCAACACCAGGAGCCCAGACATAATCTTGCTCCCCCAGGGAAAGTGCCAGAGATTAGCTCAAACAACAAACAGCTGAGACCATTGCTGAAAAGCAAGTGCTGGAGAGCACCCATAGGGAGTGAGACGCCAGGAAACGGAAGGCTAAAATTCTAGACTCACAATCCCCAGAATAAGAAAGCTGGGACAGAGAACCCTTAGCCCCATAGGAAGAAATTTGTTGTAATGCCAGGAAAGGCAAAACAACAAACATGAAGAAGAATACAAAAAAACCGAGGACAATAGATTCTTTTTATAGAGACAAGCAGGATCAACATACCAATATGGAAGAGAACAGCAATGACACTATAGATGTGTCTGATACCTCCAAAGGGAATATGAACTGGTCTCCAGGCCAGAAAGCATTGCTGGAAGAGCTAAAGGAGGATTTTAAAAACCAAATTAGGGAGCTAAAATAAGATGAAATCAAGTCCCTAAAGAATAAGATTGGTGAAATGGCTACGGAGATATAGAATCTAAAGAGAGAAAATGACACCCTGAGAGGTAAAATCAACCAATTGAAAAAGGAGACTCAAAAGCAAAATGAAAACACTAACTCATTAAAAGTTAGAGTTGAGGGGCAGAGCCAAGATGGTGGATGGTAAGCAGGGAATAGAGTGAGCTCCATACCGATTCCCTCCAAAAACCTATAAAAATGGCCCTGAACCAATTTTAGAAGGTCAGAACCCACAAAACAGCAGAGGGAAGCAGGGCTCCAGCCCAGGACAGCCTGGATGGTCTCTGGTTGAGGTCTATCCCACACGGAGCTGGGAGCTGGGAATGGAGTTGAGCAGAGCCCAGCCTCAGCAGCGTGGACCAACAAGACCAGCAACTGGGCAAAGCATGCCCTAGCGCCCTGAATCAGTGAGCTGTAGCAGTTACGAGACTTCTCAACCCACAAACACCAAAGACTGCGGAGGAGTTAGTGGAAAAAGCTGCGGGAGTGGAAGGAGTTCGCGGTTCGGCTTCCAGCCCCGGGGGCAGCAGAGGTGGGGCAGCTACGGCTGTTGCTGCTTCCGGCTCCAGGCCCACCTGGTGGGAGGAATTAAGTGGCGGATCAGAGCAGGGGGGCACAGCCTGCCAAAGATCTAAGCCCAGTTCGGGTTAGGGATTCTTGGGGAAGAAGCAGTGCTGGTGTGGCAGAGCTGGCATCTCCCCCCCAAACGTGGAACATAGAACTCTTTAGTCTACAAGCAGTCATACCCCACTGAAAAACTCAAGGGTCAAGTTAGTTGGTTGGTAATATGGCCAGGCAGCAAAAACGCACCCAGATTCAGCCTCAGACTTTGCATTCTTTCTTCGGTGACAAAGAAGACCAAAACATACAGCCTAAAGAAGTCAATAAAGTGCAAGAGCCTACACCAAAAGCCTCCAAGAAAAACATGAACTGGTCCCAGGCCATGGAAGAGCTCAAAAAGGAGTTGGAAAAGCAAGTTAGAGAAGTAGAGGAAAAATTGGGAAGAGAAATGAGAAGGATGCGAGAAAACCATGAAAAACAAGTCAATGACTTGCTAAAGGAGATCCAAAAAAATACTGAAAAATACACTGAATAAAATAACACCTTAAGAAACAGACTAACTCAAATGGAAAAAGAGCTCCAAAAAGCCAATGAGGAGACGAATGCCTTGAAAGGCAGAATTAGCCAAATGGAAAAGGAGTTCCAAAAGACCACTGAAGAAAATACTACTTTAAAAATTAGATTGGAGCAAGTGGAAGCTAGTGACTTTATGAGAAATCAGGATATTATAAAACAGAACCAAAGGAATGAAAAAATGGAAGACAATGTGAAATATCTTCTTGGAAAAACCACTGAACTGGAAAATAGATGTAGGAGTGATAATTTAAAAATTATTGGACTACCTGAAAGCCATGATCAAAAAAAGAGCCTAGATATCATCTTTCAAGAAATTATCAAGGAGAACTGCCCTGATATTCTAGAGTCACAGGGCAAAATAGAAATTGAAAGAATCCATCGATCACCTCCTCAAATAGATCCCAAAAAGAAATCTCCCAGGAATATTGTCGCCAAATTCCAGAGCTCCCAGATCAAGGAGAAAATACTGCAAGCAGCCAGAAAGAAGCAATTTGAGTATTATGGAAACCCAATCAGAATAACCCCAGATCTGGCAGCCTCTACATTAAGAGATCGAAGGGCTTGGAATACGATATTCCAGAGGTCAATGGAGCTAGGATGAAAACCTAGAATCACCTACCCAGCAAAACTGAGTATCATGTTCCAAGGCAAAATATGGATTTTCAATAAAATAGCGGACTTTCAAGCTTTCTCAGTGAAAAGACCAGAACTGAATAGAAAATTTGACTTTCAAACACAAGAATCAAGAGAAGCATGAAAAGGTAATCAAGAAAAAGAACAAGAAAAAGAAATTGCAAGTGACTTACTAAAGGTGAACTGTTTTGTTGACATTCCTACATGGAAAGATGACGAGTATGATTCATGAGACCTCAGTATTAGGGTAGCTGAAGGGAATATGCATACATATATGTTTATGTATATATATGTGTGAATGTGTATGTATGTATATCTATGTGTGTGTGTGTGTGTGTGGATATATATATATATATATATATATATATATATATATATATATAGAGAGAGAGAGAGAGAGAGAGAGAGAGAGAGAGAGAGAGAGAGAGACAGAGACAGAGGACATGGGGTGAGTTGAAGATGAAGGGAAGATATCTAAAAGAAATAAAATCAAATTAAGAGATGAGAGAAGAACATACCGATAGAGGGAGATAAGGAGAGATAGAATGGGGTGGATTATCTCACATAAAGGAGGCAAGAGCAAGCAGTTCTGTGGGAGGAGGGGAGAGGGCGGATGAGGGGGGAATGAGTGAACATTGCTCTCATCAAATTTGGCCTAAGGAGGGAATACCATACATACCCAATGGGGAATCTTACCCCACAAGAAAGAAGAGGGAAGAAGATAAAAATAATTGGGGGGATGATGGAGGGGAGGGCTGATGGGGGTGGAGGTAGTCAACAAGAAACACTTTCGAAAGGGGGCAGGGTCAAGGGAGAAAATTCAGTAAAGGGGGATGGGTTGGAATGAGCAAAATATAGTTAGTCTTTCACAACATGAGTATTGTGGAAGGGTTATACATAATGATACACATGTGGCCTATGTTGAATTGCTTGACTTCTTAGGGAGGGTGGGTGGGAAGGGAAGAGGGGAGCGAATTTGAAACTCAAAGTTTTAAAAACAGATATTCAAAAACAAACAAAAATGTTTTTGCTTTCAACTAGAAAATAAGATACACAGACAATGGGGTGTAGAAATTTATCTTGCCCTACAAGAAAGGAAGGGAAAAGGGAATGGGAGGGGAGTGGGGTGACAGAGGGGAGTGCTGACTGGGGAACAGGGCAATCAAAATATATGCCATCTTTGAGTGCGTGGGAGGGTAGAAATGGGGAGAAAATTTGTAATTCAAACTCTTTTGAAAATCAATGCTGAAAACTAAATATGTTAAATAAATTAAAAAAAAATTAAAAAAAAATTAGAGTTGAACAAGTGGAAGCTAATGAATCTATTAGGCACTAAGAAGTAGTAAAGCAAAACGTTAAAAATGAAAATATAGAAAAAAATGTGAAATACCTGATTGGGAAAACAACTGACCTGGAAAATAGATCCAGGAGAGACAATTTAAGAGTTATTGGTCTACCGGAAATCCAAGAGGAAAAAAGGAGTCTTGACAGTATCTTCGAAGAAATTATCAAAGACAACTGCCCAGAGGTCCTAGAACCAGAGGGCAAAATAGTCATTGAAAGAATTCACCGATCACCCCCTGAAAGAGATCCCAAACTGAAAACACCAAGAAATATTATAGCCAAATTTCAGAGCTATAAACTCAAGGAGAAAATACTGCAAGCAGCCAAAAAGAAGCAATTCAAATATCGTGGAACTACAGTCAAGATCACGCAGGAGCTCTCAGCTTCCACCTTAAAAGACAGGAGAAATTGGAATATGATATTCCGAAGGGCAAAGGAGCTGGGACTACAACCAAGGATCAATTACCCAGCAAAACTAAGCATAATTTTTCAGGCAAGGTGATGGACATTCAATGAAATAAGGGAATTCCAGACCTTCCTGATGAAAAGGCCAGAACTCAATGGAAAATTTGATCTCCAAATACAAAACACAAGAGAGACATAAAAAGGTAACCAGGGGGAAAAACCCCACAAACGTTATTAACCAATAAGGGCATTTTGTTTAAATCTTTATGTGGGATTATATCATCTTAGGTATGTTATATATATATATATATATATGTGTGTGTGTGTGTGTGTGTGTGTGTGTGTGTGTGTGTGTGTGTATGTATATATGTATATATATATATGTATATATATATGTATGTCAGTCTTGAGAATGGTACCATTTTTCAATGAAGCCATTCATGTTCTGCCTGAGTATTAGTGCTCTTTCTGTCCTAATTAGTAATAGCAGGTAAATAGCAAGTAATAGCAAGTAAAGTGTGAATTTTTGTTGTCTTATGTTTTGGAGTGGTTTTCAGCACTAAGGCAATCAAGTGCCTTTGAGTCTTGCCTTTGTTTCAATCAAGAGTCTTTGGGTTTGAGTCACATGGTTGTGATGCCCTCTAACCCTGAAGAAGTGTATATATACTCTGAGGTTAGCATTTTGCTTGGGGCTCAATCACTGGAAGAGTGTCGTGTGATTTGACCAGATGAGATACTGGGTAGCCATTAAAGAGCCCCCCCACCCCGACTTTGAACAACCAGGATATTGGTGCTTCTCTCTCTGCTAACTATGTATGTAATATCTTGGACAGACAGCTAGAAGCATGTCTGCCGATTTGTGTTATTTTGCTCCATTTATATTTTTTGCTTGTGATTTCTGTTTGTGTTTTCTCTGAAGTTCGGGGTGGTGACTTTTCCCCCTGAACTAAGTAAAAGATACATGTATGTCTAGTTAATGTGAAACTGTTAAGACCCTTAAAGTAGCTTTCCTTAGAAAAGCAGATCAAAGAACTTGTGGTAGAAGCCCTCCTGTGTGCTGGTGGTACTGGTCTTACACAGCCACACACCACAAGTAACATTGTTCTTACATGTGTACTCCTTTATTTCTATGCTGCGGACTTCTGGGGAATGGAAACTCCTTTGGCCAAGAAGTCTTATTCATGTTTATTTTGGTGCCTTTGTTTGTGAGGTTAAGGTAGTATTGACTTTAGAAATGTCCTAGAAAAAAGATTTTTAAGCATTCCAGAACTATTGTTATGAATGATATGAAAAGAAGCATAATCCTGTAAAGGAAATCTTTGATATCATTTCTTCTGAGTAAAAGTGATATTTTAAAAGGATCATAACATAGATTTCATTCAAATGAGCCATAATATCTATAAGAACTCAAAGCAACTTTTAAATTGTTGTGATAATTTCAAATTTTTATCATACCGAGGTGAAAAGAAAGGAGCTCCTTCTAAGAAGAATTAGTTGTGGGGTAGTAATGTTTCTCTCTAATGAGCTGCATTTCATACCATCATTTTATATGAAACATATTTATGAGTGTTTTTATTATGTTTTAGTTGGGCAGAACTATCTTCTGTTTGAAGTTTCTATTTCCTCCTTTTTAATATGATAAGGGAGGAGTTATTTCCTTCAGCATTGAAACCCTACTTTTGTTGATCTTCAAGATATGTGTGTATGTCTAAGTCTGTCTGTCTGTCTTTCTGTGACTGTGTTGTGAAGCGAAACAAGAGAAGGATCACTATTTTTCTACTTGATTTACTTTAATTTGATCATCTGGATATGATTCTGTACTTTTTCATAGATCAACATTATATGATGCGCTATTGCCTAAGAGCATACACTGAGGCAATGCTGGCATTGCGCTTTTGGAATAACAAATGTCTGACTTTAATGAAGATAACATTCATGTTACCCTCATCATATTTCTATGGTGCAGACTATAACTGTTCCTTTCTTTTACACAATCTTCACATGACATGTTCTCAAATTCCTTTAACAACAAATTTATTGCTTTCCTCTGGAAAAGCCATAGATAATTGAGGTAAAACTCTCTCTCTCTCTCTCTCTCTCTCTCTCTCTCTCTCTCTCTCTCTCTCTCTCTCTCTCTCTCTCTCTCTCCTATATCATGTATGTTGATATATATATATATATATATATATATATATATATATGTGTGTGTGTGTGTGTGTGTGTGTATATATATGTATATTTCTGTATCTCTACCCATCAACATATTTGCATCTCTCTATATCGATAGATCTACATGCATATCTCCCAATACATCTATGTATGTACCTATCATTATCTATATAATATCTACATATCTATCTGTCTGTCTGTCTATCAATCATCAATGTATAAACACTTGATTTGAATCAGTTGTTGATCTGGTATTTGTTTTCTTTATTTTTGCTTCTATGTTCTTTCATAACAAATTGGTAAATGTCATATTACAGTCCAAATAGAGGGAATTTAGTATTTTGGACAGAGTAAAAGGCTAATGATAGAAGTAATCAGATATATTTCCCACTGATTATTGTTGCTAAATTTCAATTTTATCCTTAAATGGTTTGGATATAATCTGACTTAACTGAGCCTTGACCCAAATTTGCTGTATTTTTTGCCCTTCTAAACTTTTTGCTATTTACTGAAGTGGTATCATTGATATATATATATACACACACACATATATATACATATATATATATACATATATATACACATATATATACATATATATATATACACATATATATACATATATATATATACATATATATATACATATATATATATATATAGCACATTATATTCCTTAATATTCTTAATCACATTGTATTATAAGCCAATTTCAGTCTTGCCTTGGTAAAAATCAGGTGTTTACTGAATGAGGTCATTTTTAGGCCATTTTATATTTTGCTAGTTTTTTTTTTTTTTTTTGCTGATTAATTTACATTGCTTAAACCTCCTTAAAATGAGGATAATTGGGGCAACCACATGGCACAGTGAGTAGAGCACTGACCCTGGAGTCAGGAAGACCTCAGTTCAAATCCAGCCTCACACCCTTGAAACACTTACTAGCTGTGTTACCTTGGGCAAGTCACTTAACCCCAATTGCCCTGCCTCCCCCCTACAGAAAAAGAAAGATTTAGCAAAAAATGAGAATAATCCCGATCTGTGTCTGTTCTTTTATTGACTTCCAGTTTTTTAAAACATTATTTTGTTTAAATGGGTCTTTATAAAAATTTCAATTCTTTATTCTAATTTGGTATTTATTTTGATCTTGTCTCCAAGAGAGATCTCCTAACTTCAAAATACCTAACATAAATTTAATATTTAATAGGGGAAGAGAAGCTTGCATAATTCACATTTCTTAGTTTAATTCCAAGTATGAGAAACTTTAGTTGGAAAGCTCTTTAAGGATGAAAATACCTAAGTAGGTTTCAATGATGAAACTTGATCTTGACAGAGGTCAAACTAATATCTTTCTGCTAACATTATGCCCTTTGATTGAAATGAAGAAACATTGTATTTAAAGGAAGATCAACATTAAGTATGGCACTAGGTACTATTGTGAATTTTAGAATCTTAGAATTTCAAAGACCTCAGATTCCAATCTAGTACCACCTCCTCCCTTTTGACTGAATTCCCCCCCCATCACAACTCTCCGTGAATTCAAAAAAAGAAGAAAGGGAAAGTAAACAAATACTTTTAAGTGTCTTCTGTGTGTCAAACAGTACCCTAAGGAATTTTAAAATATTACCTCATTTGTTCCTCTTAATAAACCTGGAAAGTAGTTTCCAAGCTAGTTCCTCCATTTGAAAAAACTGAGGGAAGCAGAAGATAAGATACTTATGCAGGGTCAAACAGTGAGTGTCAAAGGCCAGATTTGAGCATTTCCTCTTCCTTCCTCCAAATGATTTGTATTTCTTGATCTACAATACATCTATAATATATATATATATATATATATATATATATATATATATATATATATAATAAATCTATAATAAAATCAATATTTCAATTGCTACTGGCAAGTGTTTGCCCTAGAACTCCATTCCTTCTCCCTGTAATTTTGCAAGCCAAAAAATGCAGTCCCTCACTACCACTACTCAATATGTATTGTCCCCTTTGTGAAAATCAGCTCATTGAGTTTAGGAACTATTTGTAATTTTAACTTTTATATTTGCATCTGTGGCTTTCCTCACATTGCTAGCTAGATAGCAGTATTTTTTTTTCATTCAATAAACTGAAATAAGAAAGAAAGCTCAAACATATGCAGCATTGGATATAGTGTTGTTCCAGAAGTCTGGAAGATTCCAACTACCCTAATACTGAGAAAGGTCTCATGAGTTACAAATATCATCTTCGCATGTAGAAGTATAAACAGGTCAACTTTATCAAGTCCCTTATAATTTCTCTATCCTGTTTACTTTTCATGTTCCTCTTGAGTCTTGTATTTGAAAGTGAAATTTTTTTGTCCCCAACTTTTTTAACATTTTTGTTTAAAGGGCTTGTTCAGATTAATTTATTTATTTTAATTTTCAACATTCATTTCCACAAGATTTGGAGTTACAAATTTTCTGCCATCTCTCCCCTCACCCCCACCCCAAGATGGCATGCATTCTGATTACCCCTTTCCCAAGTCGGCCCTCCCTTCTATCACCCTCCCATTTTTCCTTCCCCCTTAATTTCTTGTAGGACAACATAGATTTCTACACCCCATGGCCCATATATCTTATTTCCCAGTTGCATATTAAAACAATTTTTAACATTTGTTTTTAAAACTTTGAGTTCCAAATTCTCTCCCTTCTTCCTTCCCCACCCACCCTCATTGATAAGACAAGCAATTCAACAGAGGCCACAGATGTATCATTATGCAAACACTTGTATAGCAGTCATGTTGTGAAAGACTAACTATATTTCTCTCCACCCTACCCCACCATTTATTCTATTTTCTCCTTTAATCCTGTCTCTTTTCAAAAGTGTTTGCTTCTGACTACTCCCTCCCCCAGTCTGCCCTCCCTTCTAACATCCTTCCACATCCCCTACCCTCTTACTTTCCAGGAGGGTAAGATACCCAATTAAGTGTGTATGTTATTACCTCCTCAAGTCAAATCTGATGAGAGAAAGGTTCACTCAGTCCCTTTCATCTAGCCCCTCTTCCTTCCACTATAACAGCTTTTTTTCTCGATTCTTTTATGTAAATGATTTAGTCCATTCTGACTCTCCCTTTCTCCTTCTCCCAATATATTTCTCTTTCACTCCTCAATTTTAGTTTTTTAGATATAATCCCTTCATACTCAACTCACCATGTTCCCTCTCTCTAGATATATGTATATTCCTTTCAACTACCCTAATACTGAGAAAGGTCTCATGAGTTACTAATATCATCTTTCCATTTAAGAATGTAAAAAAGTTCAATTTTAATAAGCCCCTTATGATTTCTCTTTCCTATTTACATTTTCATGCTTCTCTTGATTCTTGTATATGAAAGTCAAATTTTCTATTCAGCTCTGGTCTTTTCATCAAGAATGCTTGAAAATGAGGCAGAGCCAAGATGGTGGAGTGGAAATAGAGACTTACTGGAGCTCTCCTATAAATTTTGTCAGATACTTCTAAAAAAGTGAATCTGAGCAAATTTGAGAGAAGTAGAGGATAACAGGAGACTGACTGTGGCAGATTTCCTGCCCAGGAGAATCCTCAGGGTTGATGGGATAGATCTGTGGGTGGGGAGAGCACCAGAAGGGAGTGGGAACACCAGGAGACCTGAGCCAGCAGACCGGGCTGGGAGAGTGCTCAGTATATGGAACTAAACTATACTGGAGCAGGAGCAGGAGCAGGCCAAGGGCTTAATTGCCAGCTGTTGTGGCAATCCCCAGGGCTTTCAGAACAGGATGGCAGTCTGTTGGAGCTAGCTTAGACAGAAGCCCAGAGCCTGCTGCAGAAGTAACTACTGGAGCTATCAGACCACAGTCTAAAGATTTGAAACTCTCCTTCTTGAATTTCCTGGAGCCATGATGACAGAGTAAAATGGCTTCTATTCCTCCCTTGAATAACTAGAGAATAATGCCCTAGAAGAAACCCTGGAATAAAGGATCAGTGAGGGTTGAGTAGGCTTTTAGCTCGAGAAGCTAAGGACAACCCCTCTTGCAATGACAGGAGGAAGTCAGTGCAGGAAAGTAGGCATCCCAGCAAGCCCCACCTTAGCAGACCAGTGGGAATTCCTGAGCCCCAGGGAGGTGGATCTGGCAAGCTACATCATCAGGATCCCAGCCATGTCTTTGCATAGCCAGGGGAATTAGCAGACACCAGTGCAACTGCTGACACCACCTGTGTTATATAGCACAGGTGTAGGGGAAAAGGAGACTTCCAGAAGTCAAATCACTCCTCCTCCACAACTCATACTGTGACCCCCAGGGAAACTCAGATAGACTTCACGGGGCCTCAATCCTTGGCACACAACAGCCAGCTTCAACTAAGCACCAGGTGGGCAGCAGCATTATATAGTCTTGAGCTGATAAAACCAGAGGCTGCAGCACACATAGCCAGTAACCAGGCCCCTGGTTCCCATCACAAGATGCTTGGGACAGAGGCCCCTGTCCTCCAGAAGCAAAATCCACTTTAAAAGCCAGGAAAAATGCAAACACCATGAAGAAGCAATCAAGAAATACAAACACAACTGATTCTTACTATGGAGACAGGGAAGATCAAAATACTAATTCAGAAGAGGACAGCATTGACACTACACCCACATCTGAAACCTCAAAAGGGAATATGAACTGGTACCAGCTTCTACAGTAAAAAAATCAGAAGGATTGGAACATGATATTCCAAAAGGCAAAGGAGCTTGGACTACAACCAAGGATCAACTACCCAGCAAAATTGAGCATAGTCTTTCAGGCAAGGAGGTTGATATTCAATGAAATAAAGGAATTCCAGACCTTCCTGATGAACAGGCCAGACCTCAATGTAAAATTTGATTTTCAAATGCAAAACTCAAGAGAAACATAAAAAGGTAAACTGGAAGAAAAACATGTTATTCAATAAGGGCAAATTGTTTACATCCTTAGGATTATGTTGTTCTACATATGTGTTATACATATATGTGTGTATATATATATATAAAACTTTTGAGACTAGTATAGTTGTTACAACAAGTAAAAGGCATATTCATACACTGTGGGTGTGAGTGTAAATTAACTGGTGTGATGATAAAAATAATTAAGGCATGCAAAGGGATTGTTCTTAGAGAAGAGGTAAGGAGGAGGCAGAAAAGGGTGCATAATATCACATGAAGAGGCACAAAAACATAATATAGTAGAGGGAAAAATGGAATGAGAAGAGCAGTGTTTGAGCTTTACTCTCATCAGATTTGGTTCAAGGAGAGAATAACATACTCTGATAAGTATAGAAATCAAACTTGTCCTAGAGGCAGTAGGAGGGGAAAGGAGAAAGAAAGGGAAGGAAGGTTAGCAGGGAGGGAACAAGTAGTAAGGGAAAAGGGCAAGATAAGGGAGAGGGGCTGATTGGGAAGGAAACTTGAGGGAGATGGTGGTCAAAAGCATAATTTTTTTGAGGAGGGGAAGGGAGAAGGGAGAAATAAAAGCATAATCAGGGAGGGAAATAGGATGGAGAAAAAGACATAGATAGAATGACAATAAGGGAACAATATATTAAAACTTATGAGATGCAGCAAAAGCAGTTCTTAGGGGAAATGTTATATCTCTGAATGCTTACATGAATGGAATTAAGAAAAAGGAAAACAATGAATTGGGCATGCAACTGAAAAAGTTAGAAAAAGAACAAATTTAAAATCCCCAACTAAATAACAAATTGGAAATACTGAAAACTAAAGGAGAGATTAATAAAATTGAAATCAAGAAAACTATTGAACTAATAAATAAAACTAAGATCTGGTTTTATGAAAAAGACCAATAAAATGGAAACCTTTGGTTATTTTGATTGAAAAGAAAGAAAGAAAAAGTCAAAAATGGTCCCAAAATCAATGAGGCAAAGAATACCTTAAGCAGCAGTATTGGTCAAATGGAAAAGGAGATCCAAAAGCTCACTGAGGAAAATAATTCCTTAAAAATCAGAATGGAGCAAATGGAAGCCAACGACTTTATGAGAAATCAAGAAATTATTAAATAGGACCAAAAGATGGAAGGAAAGAAGACAATGTGAAATATCTCTTTGGAAAAATAACTGACCTGGAAAATAGATCCAGGAGAGATAATTTAAGAACTATTGGTCTACCTGAGAATCATGTTGAAAAAAAAGAGCCTGGACAGCATCTATCAAGAAATCATCATGGGAAACTCCTCTTATGTCCTAGAACCAGAGGGTAAAATAGTCATCAAAAGAATCTACCCATTACTTCCTGAAAGAGTTCCTAAATTGAAAATGCCAAGGAATATTGTATCCAAATTCCAGAATTATCAGACCAAAGAGAAAATATGACAAGCAGCCAGAAACAAGCAATTCAAATATTGTGGAACCACAGTCACAATTACACAAGACCTTCTACCCTAAAAGAAAGGAAGCCTTGGGATATGATATTCCATAAGGCAAAGGAACATGGATTACAACCAAGCATCCCAGTGAAATTGAGCATAATATTTCAGGGGAAGAGAGGGACATGCAATGAAATTGGGGGCTTCCATGCTTTCCTGATGAAAGAACCAGAGCTCAACAGAAAATCTGATCTTCTAATACAAGACCCAAGAGAGCATAAAAACGTAAACAGGAAATGTAAGGACAAACTGTTTACATCCTTACATGAGTGGATGAAACTTACAACTCTTGAGAATTGTATCTTTATTACATCATATAGAAGGGAAATATATAGACAGAGGGGGTGAATTTAAGTTGATTTTGATGCAGCGATAAAAAAAACTGATTAAGTGCTCAAGAAAAGATTGTAATGGGAGAAGAGAAAAGGAGGAGGCAGAACAGGAGAAAGAATATCACATCAAGAGGCACAAAGACATATTACATTAGAGGAATAGAAGGGAGGTTGAAGAACATGGTTTGAAATTTGCTCTCATTGGATTTGGCTCAAGGAGGGAATAACATATTCAGTTAGGTATAGAAATCTAACTTGCCCAATAGGCAGTTAGAGGGAGAAGGGGAAAGAAAAAGCAAGGGGTTGATAGAAGGGTTGGCAGATTGAGGGACGAGGTTGTCAAAAGGAAAACTCTAGTGAAGAGGGAAAGGGAGAAGGGAGGAAAAAAACATAAACAGAGGGGGAAATAGGATGGAGAGAAAGACACACATAGTAATCATAATTGTGAATGTGAATGGGGTGAACTCTTCCATAAAATGAAAGGAGATAGCAGCATGGATTCAAAACCATCAACCTACAATATGTTGTTTATGAGAAACACATTTGAAACAGGATACACACAGGGGAAAGGTAAAAGCCTGGAGTAGAAAATATTATGGTTCAGCAGAAGTAAATAAAAATGCAGGGGTAGCAATCCTAATCTCAGACAAAGCAAAAGCAAAGATAGGTAATTAAAAGAGATAAGGAAGGAAACGATACCCTGCTGAAAGACACTATAGACGATGAAGCAGTATTGTTATTAAATATATATGCACCAAGAGGTATAGCAACCAAATTCTAAGAGGAGAAATTAAGGGAGTTACAGGAAACAATACTAGTGGAGGACCTCAACTTCCCCCTCTTTGAAATAGATAAATCTAACCACAAAATAAACCAGAAACAAATTAAGAAGGTGAATAGAATTTTAGAAAAGTTAGGTATGGTAGACCTCTGGAGAAAATTAAATGGGTATAAAAAGGAATATACTTTTTTTTTCTTGGCAGTACATAGCACCTACACAAAAATTGACCATGTTATAAGTCATAAAAACCTCAGAATCCAGTGTAGTAATAATGGACAAACATGAAATGTATCCTTCTCAGATCATGATGCAATAAAAATTATATGTAATAAAGGGCCGTGGAAAGACAGAATCAAAATCAATTGGAAACTAAATAATCTAATCTTAAAGAATGAGTGAGTCAAACAATGCATCCTAGAAACAATCAATAACTTCATGCAAGAGAATGACAGTAAGGGGACAACAAACCAAAGCTTATGGGATGCAGCTAAAGCAGTTCTTAGGGAAAGTTTTATATCACTTAATGCTTACATGAATAAAGTAGAGAAAGAGGAGATAAATGAATTGGGTATGCAACTGTAAATGCTAGCAAAAGAACAAATTGAAAATCCCCCATTAAATAACAAATTAGAAATACTGAAAACCAAAGGAGAGATTAATAAAATTAACTAAAATGAACTAATAAATAAAACTAAGCTGGTTTTATGGGAAAAAAAAAACAATAAAATGGAAACCTTTGGTTAATTTGATTAAAAAGATAAAAGGAACAAAAACAAATTACCAGAATCAAGAGTGAAAAAATGTGAATCCACCACCAAGGAAGAGGAAATTAAAGCAATCATTAGGAACAAATAGCCCAACTATAGACCCATAAATTTGACAATATTAGGGAAATGGATGAATATTTATAAAAATATGATTTGTCCAGATTAACAGTATAGGAAATAAAATACTTAAATGACCCCATCTTAGAAAAAATAAAGAAATTGAACAAACCATCAATGAACTCCCTAAGGAAAAGTATCATGGACCAGATGGATTTACAAGGGAATTCTATTAAACATTTAAAGAACAATTAATTCCCATAATTTATAGATTATTTTGGCAAATAGGCAAAGAAAGAGTCCTACCAAATTCTTTTTATGATACAAATATTGTATTGTAACTAAATTTTTAAGAGTCAAAACAGAGAAAGAAAATTATAGGCCAATTTCCCTAATGAATATAGACAAAAAAATTATAAATGAAATATTAGCAAAAAGATTACAGCATTTTATCATGAGAGTAATACAATATGGCCAGGTAGGATTTACTCCAGGAATGCAGGGCTGGTTCAATATCTGGAAAACTGTCATAATAATTGATCATATCAACAAAAAAGCTACCATAAACCATATGGTTATCTCAATAGATGCAGAAAAAGCTTTTGACAAAACACAACACCCATTCCTACTAAAATAACTAGAGATCATAAGAATAAATGGAGCCTTCCTTAAAATGATAAGTAGCATCCAAATAAAACCATTAGCAAGTATTATATGTAATGGAGATAAGCTAGAAGCATTTCCAATAAGATTGGGGGTAAAACAAGGATGTCCGTTATTACCACTGTTATTAAATATGGTACTAGAAATCTTAGCTTTAGCAATAAGAAAAGAAATTTAAGGAATTAGAATAGTCAAAGAAGAAAGAAAGCTATCATCACTTGTTACAGAAGATATGATGATATACTTAGAGATTCCCAGAGAATCAAATAAATAAGTACTTGAAATAATAAACAAATTTAGGAAATTAGCAGGATATAAAATAAACCCACATAAATCTTCAGCATTCCTATATATTACTAGCAAAGCTAAACAGCAAGAAATAGAAGGAGAAATTACATTTAAAGTTCCTGTAGACATTATACGGTATTTAGGAATCCACCTGCCAAAACAAACACAGGAACTATATGAACATAATTATAAAATACTTTTCATGCAAAGAAAGTCCAATCTAAATAAACAGAAAAACATCAATTGTTTGGGGTAGGCAGAGGTAATACAATAAAATTACAATTCTACCTAAATTAATATACTTATTCAGGGCCATACCAATCAAGCTACCTAAAAATATTTTTATAGAGCTAAAAAAATGACAGCAAAATTCATCTAGAAGAACAAAATATCCAGAATATCAAGGGGATTAATGAAAAGAAATGCTAAGGGAGGTGGCCTTGCCACACCAGACCTTAAACTGTAGTATAAAGCAGCAGTCACCAAAACTACCTGCTACTAGCTAAGAAATAATGTAATAGATCAATGTAATAGATTAGGCACATAAAACACACTAGTCATTGACTTTAGTAACCTTTTGTTGGATAAACCCAAAGACTCCAGCTTCTGGGATAAAAACTCACTATTTGGCAAAAACTACTGGGAAAACTGGAAAATGGTATGAAAGAAACTGGGCATACATCAATACTTTACAACATATACCAAAATAATGTCCAAAATGAGTACAAGATTTAGATTACAAAGGCTGATACTATAATCAAACTGGGAGAGCAAGGAATAGTTTACCTGTCAGATTTATGGAGAATGCAACAATTTATGACCAAACAAGAGACAGAGAACATTACAAAATGTAAAATGGATAATTTTGATTACATTAAATTGAAAAGTTTTTGTTCGAACAAAGCCAATGCCACCAAGATTAGGAGGAAACAGATAACGGGGAAAGAATTTTTATAACTAGCATGTCTGATAAAGGCCTCATTTCTGAAATATATAGAGAATTGAGTCAAATTCATAAGAATACATGTCATTCCTCAATTGACAAATGGTCAAAAATATGAACAGGCAGTTTTCTGAGGAAGAAATGAAAGCTATCTTTAGTCATATGAAACAGTGCTCTAAATCACTATTGAACAGAGAAATTCAAATAAAAACAACTCAGAAGTACGACATCACACCTGTCAGATTAGCTAACCTGACAAAACATGAAAACTATAAATTTTGGAGAAGATGTTGAAAAATTGGAACACGAATGCATTGTTGGTGAAGTTGTGAACTGATCCAACCATTTTGGAGAGCAATTTGGAACTATGCCCAAAGGACTATAAAAGTGTGCATACCCTTTGGCCCATCACAGACTTCGAGGTCTGTATCCCAAAGAGATCATACAAATGTGAAAAGGACACAAATATACAAAAATATTTATAGCAGCTCTTTTTTTGTGGTGGCAAACAACCGGAAATTGAGATGGTGCCCATAAATTGGGGAATGGCTAAACATGTTGTGGTATGTGAATGTAATGGAATGCTATTGTCGTATAAGAAATGATGAACATAAGGACTTCATTATAAGCTGGAAAGACTTATATGACTGGTGTTGAGTGAGGGAAGCAGAACCAGGAGACCATTGCACACAATTACAGCCATATTGTGTGATGACTAACTTTAATATACTTGGCTCTTCTCAGCAATGTAAGTTTCTAAAATAACTCCAAAAGGCTCATGATGGAAATTGTTATTGTTGTTCACATCTAGAGAAAGAATTACAGAGTCTGAATGCAGATAGATGCATACTATTTGTGTTCTCTCTCTCTCTCTCTCTCTTTAATAAATTCAAAACAATTAAGCACACTAAAAATAAATGATTTTTCAAATGATATTGAATCAACTATTTATTGGCAATCATAGGTGCCACCACTAAAAATAAATGATTTTTCAAATGATATTGAATCAACTATTTATTGGCGATCATAGGTGCTACCACTTTATTAACATGAAGAAAACTTAAAAGTCTTGTTTTACTTAAATGGAAATATGAGGTTAATAACTTTGTCAGTTTGCAGACAATAGATGGAAAATCTCATTTTTGACTTGAGAGATAGGTGAATGTTATGAGAGTGTGCATCCAAGTTTGGCATCCTCCAGGGACTAATAGCAACAACTGCCTCGAGGTGTTCTTGGTTCTATTTCACAACTTTACCATCTGGGGAGACATATGTAGATAAAATCAGCAGATTCTGGATGTGATTATTATGGAAGTTATTCTTTTTTAACAGATGAATTGTTTTTATTTTTTTCTCTGCTACCAAAAAATGCAAAATTGAAAATATATTTTAAGCATGGATAACCGTGGTTTTTGAAAAGTGCAGTTTCACTTTCAAGCAGATAAAAAGACTCCAAACCAGGTCTGACAGTGTCCACTTATGGCATGAAGGGCAAATTCTTCATTGAGTGTGCATTAGTGTGGTGTCCAGTTCTTTCTGCCACCCCTCCATAAACCACCTACATTCAAGATAAATGTAAATACAAGAATAAACTGTAACAATGCTTGATAATTTTATTTTACTTCAGCATGCCCTTGAAACTTCTAACAAAACAGTATGTTCTCTTAGAAGGTGTTAATACATAAGATAGCAGAGTACTGAGAGATTCCAATAGTATATTTTTAAATCAAAATTTGATTGACATTCATTTTGAACTGTCTATTTGTATTATTTATTAACATCTTTATTGTGTCCAATTGTAGTATCAAATTAAGCTACAGATAATAGTAATAATAACGATAATAGCTCATTTTGATAGAATGTTATAGTTTTAGAAGTACTAAAGTATGCAGATGTATATAGTCTTTGAAATTATGCTAGATTGTAGAGTTTATTGTTAGACAATTGACATTGTTATTTAGGGTCAGCACATAAGTGTAGGCTTTCCATGAATTTGTGAATACATAAAAATGTTTTTCAAAGCAAAAGGGAATTTTTTTTGGATTAGGACTACAAATTCATCAGTTTGGCTGCTCCTTTTAGTGCTAAAATCATAATGCTTCTGTACCATTAGTGCACTTCATGAATTAATATAACTGATCAAAATCATCCTCTGGTGGCTAAATGAATAATTAGCCTCCCCGTTCTGACCCTCAGAAGGACTAGGACTCCACTTGAAAAACTTCTTGACTGGTAGTATCTGCCAGAGAGAGAAATCCATTTGAACAGCTCTTGAGGAGCTTTTTCTCTTTGCAACTCATAAACTCCTCTCTTAAATATTTGGATATACATTAGATACACATATGTTAAATATTGATGTTCGTTACATTCACTCAGTCAATGAAACAATGTGGTAAGTGGAGAAAGGCTAAAGGCTGTATTGTCCTTCTCTTGCTATAGGCCAGATGCTCTCAAGACGTGGGTCTTAGGTTTTGGCCATTTTCTTTGTTCTTTCGATTCTTACTATAAGGAGTGCACTTTCCGACCCAGAAGTTTGTGACAGGGGGATCCAGAAAACCAGGAATCTATTCCAACTGCTGAAATATGCCCAACAATAAAGCTCAGATGATCAACGGTTATTGATGCTAGTCCAGTAGGACTTTGAAATTCAATTTTGTGAGAATAATGATATTTAGGAATTGAGCTAAAACATAAACCTAATCCCCCTTTCGTTCCCAAGGACAAGGAAGAGTAGCAAAGGATCATGGTGACAAGATTTAGAAGGAAAAAAAATGTTTTTTTGCTAATATATTTGAAGTAAATATCCCCTTCTACAAAATAAATAGCATTTTATTGATCAAATTTAATTAATAATCTGGTCAAAGGTCCCGTAAAATTGGTAATACAATGTGTGGGAGCTTGATCTGATGGCAGATAAAAGAAATTCCGCAACTCACACCTTAATAGGGAATCCTATTGTGTTTACTTGAGCTTTGGAAAACAGAGTGCCTGGCACATAGTGGGCACTTAAATGCTTATTGATTTACTGACTGGCCCCTAGGCAGTGAGGCTAGCATCAACCATATTATACTTGGATTGTTGAATTTTGCTTTCTAAACTAGTCCTCCTATCTTTTCTATTGTAGGAGCAAGTTCATCTGATTCACATTCATTATTAGTATCACTAAGTGTGTGCTATCTTTAATCTTGTTCTCTTACACTTTATTCTCCCTTTATTTTTGGCCTATTCTTTAAAAGGAGGGGGGTGACCTATAAAAAAATTTCATTCTTTTGATTTTGTTTTATGTTTTCTTGATGTTTCACAGAGACATTAGTTTCCAGTTGCCCAATTCTAATTTTTAAGGAATTATTTTCTTCAGTTAGTTTTTGTGTTTCCTTTTTCATTTGGCCAATCCTGTTTTTTAAGAAGCTGTTTTCTTTAGTCAATTCTTGTACCTCCTTTTCCGCTTGGTCAATTCTACTTTTTTTAAAGAGTTGATTTAGTGAATTTGTGTACATCTTTTTTTCCATTTGTTGTGTTTTCTTTACCAAGCTGTTGACTCTTTTTTCTTAACTCTTCTAGGAAGACTTTTTGAGGTTGAGACCAATTCATACTTTTTTTGCACTGTTGTCTTCTGAGTTTGCATTTTGATTTTCCCTGTTGCTATAGTAACTTTGATGGGAAGAGCTTTTGTCCCCTCTCATTTCTAACCTATTTCATAACTTAAAGTGGAGGTCTACTCCTGGAAGGTGAGAGCATGTTCCATACTTCTTACATTGGGAGCAAAGACCTGGTCATTTGTGGCACACCTCTTGTGCCAGATGTTCTATGCAGTTTACCTGCTTTGTTGGGATTGCCTGGCCTACTTGCACCTGCTCCAGGCATGCCAGATCTGGTCACTAGCCTGCTGTGCTGCTGGCCTGCTTAGCTGGCCAGTGTTTCCTCACTTGCTGATCTGTGCTGGGGCCAGGGGCTTCCTGCTGGTTTGCCCAGATACAGCCTGCATTAGGCTGTGGTCCTCTTATAACAAAGTAAGACACATCTTTCCTGCAGTTCTTATATGCTATCTTGGGCTGGAAAACTTTTTCACCCTGTCCTTTTGTGGTTTCTGCCACTTCAGAATTTCTTCCATAATATAATATATCTAGAGAGTTCCAGGATATCAACTGAAAAACTACTTGAAATAATAATTTCATCAAAATTGCAGGATACACAATAAACTCACAGAAATCATCAGCATTTCTATATATAACTAATAAAGTCTATCTACAAGAGATAGAAAGAGAAATTCCATTTAAAGTGACTGCAGACTGTATAAAACACTTGGTGGTCTGCCTCTCAAGACAAACTCAGGAACTATATGACCAGAATTACAAAACAGTTTTCATACAAATGAAGTCAGATTTAAACAGTTGGAGAAATATAAATTGTTCATGGATAGGCAAAATTAACGTAACAAAAATGACAATTACAACTAAATTAATTTATTTAGTGCCATACCAAAAAAAAAACAATCAAAGAATTATTTTATAGATGTAGAAAAAATAATAACAATTCCTCTGGAATAACAAGAGGTAAAGAATATGAAGGGAATCAATGAAAAAATGTGAAAGAAGGTCTCTTAGGAGTACTAGATCTCAAACTCTATTATGAAGTGGCAATTATCAAAATTATCTGGTCCTGGCTAAGAAATAGAATGGTAGATCATTAGAATAGATTAGGTACACAATACACAGCAATAAAGGACCAAAGTGATCTAGTTTATAATAAACCAAAAGATTCAAGATTCTGGGATAGGGAATCACTACTTGACAAAAATTGCTGGAAAAACTGGAAAGCAGTTTAGCTGAAACTAGGTATACACCAACACCTAACTACAGAGAAAAGGTAAAAATGTAGACATGATTTAGATGTAAAAAGTGGCATGGTAAGCAATTAGGGGAGCATGGAATATTTTACTTGTCAGATTTATCAATAAGCGAAAACTTAAAGAAGATATACAGATTATATAGAGATTATAGTGATTAAGAAGATAAAGAGACATAGAGCATTGTGAGAAATAAAATAGACAATTTTGATTACATCAAATAAAAAACTTTCACACAATCAAAACCAATGTAGTCAAAATTAGAAGAAAAGTAGGAAACTGGGAAAACATTTTTTATAGCAAGTTTCTTTGACAAAGGCCTCATTTCTGAAAGTTATAGAAAACTGAGTCAAATTTATAAAAAAATGTCATTTTTAAATTGATAAATTGTCAGAGGACATAAACATGCAGTTTTCAGATGAAATCATAACTGTAGTTACATAAAAATGCTCTAACTCACTGCTGATTAGAGAAATGAAAATTAAAACATCTCCAAGGTACCATTTTGCATCTATTAGATGGACAGAAAAGAAAAGTGATGAATATTGGAGGAGATGTGGAAAAATTGGGGCACTAATTCACTGTTCATAAAGTTGTGAACCTATCGCACTATTTTGGATGACAATTTTGAAATTTGCCCAAAGTGCTGTAAAACTATACATACCATTTGATGAAGGCAAACCATCATCAGAGAAATTTGCTGTATTCCAGAAAAGGACCTATATGTACAGAAATATTTATAGCAGCTCTTTTATTGACAGCAAGGAAATGGAAATTGAGAAGATGCTCATCACCTGGGACATGGCTGAATGAAGTGTTGTGTATGGTTGTTAGGGAATACTTTTGGCCATAAGAAATGATAAGTAGGAGGCTTTTAGAAAAGGTTACATGAACTAATAAAAATTGAAATGAGCAGTACTGGAACATTGCATATAGCAACAGAAGTCTCTGCCTTTACTTTTACCCAGTGCATCCCTCTTTTTCATCCATTCTTCTTCTTCATCTATGCCTTCATAAACTTTTTGCAAGTGCCCTAATAAAGATACAGTTCTTGGGAGCTATATGTATCATATTCGCATATAGGAATATAAACAGTTTAAGTTCACTGAGTCCCTTGTTACGTGTCCTTCATCTTTACCGCTTTATGCTTCTCTTCAGTCTTATGCTTGAATGTCAAATTTTCTATGCATCTCTGATCTTCTCATCAGGAATGCTTGAATATCTTTTATTTATGTTAAATTTCTCCCCTGAAGGATTATACTCAGTAGCCTTTCAGAATATCGTATTCCAAGCCTTTTGCACCCTTAAGTGGAAGCTACTAAATCTTATCCAATTCTGACTGTGGCTCCATGATATTCGAATGCTTTTTTTCTGGCACCTTGGTGTATTTTCTCTTTGACCTGGGAGGGCTGGAATTTGTCTGTACTATTGCTGGGAGTTTTCATTTGAGGATCTATTTCAGGAAGTGATTGATATATTTTTTTTTCAATTTCTATTTTACCCTTTGTATCTGAGGGCACTTTTCCTCTATAATTTCTGAAAATTTGATATTTGGGTTCTTTTTTTATCATGGCTTCTAATGTAGTTTAATAATTCTTAAATTCTCTCGCTTTGATCTATTTTCCAAGTCAGTTTTTAAATGAGATATTTAACATTTTCTTCTATTTCTTTCAATCTTCTGCCTTTGTTTTATTTTCTCATGGAATCATCAACTTCCACTTGTCCAATTCTAATTTTTCAAGGAATTATTTTCTTCAGTTATTTTTTTTTACCTCTTTTTACATTTGGCCAATTCTACTTTTTAAGGAGTTCTTTTCTTCTGTGAATTTTTGTGCCTCTTTTACTGTTAAGCCAATTATTTTTTTAAGATGTGATTTTCCTCAGTAATTTTTTGTCTCTTTTACCAAGATATTAATTATCTTTTCATAATTTATTTTCTTGAGAGAGAGAATTATTTAATCTTTTCCTTTATATCACCCATGTCTAGTACAGTGCTTGAAACTTAATTTGTGCTGAATAAATGTTTGTTGATTCATTGACAATCAATCCTTGAGGCTTTTTTTGAGAGAGAGACAGAAAAAGGGAGACAGGGAGAGACAGAGATAGAGACAGAGAAAGACAGGAAGAATGAGAGAAGCAGAGACAGAGACAGGGGGAGGAGAGAGAGAGAGAGAGAGAGAGAGAGAGAGAGAGAGAGAGAGAGAGAGAGACGGAGACAGAGATACAGAGAGACCCAGAGAGACACAGAGACAGGGAGAGACAGGGACAAAGAGACTCAGAGACAGAGAAGGCACAGAATGTATGGGTTCTCAGTGATTTTGAGACTCTCTTCTTCCAATGTTTGTCCCCTAAAAGCATGTTATGTTACCAAATACATTGCAGAAACAACTGCCTCATCCTTTCAGGGTTTGAGACACCAAACATGTCTTCTATCAAGATTGCATCTTCACAGGCAATGAGGCAGCTTCCTTGCTTCCCCTTTTTTCCACCCTGTAAATGAATCTGGTTGCCCCAACAAAGACATCTAATGAAGAGTCCCTGATGGCAGGGGAGACAATTTAAACCATGCATGTTTCTCTGGAATTCCCATACTTTGTGGAGGTCAATACATAGAGGTTCCTGAGGTCAGATTCTACAGTGCCTCATTGAATTTCTGGCTTCCTCATTTACTCTCAGGTTTGTCCATTTGGAGTTCGAAGAAAGTAGTCACCCCTTCATTTGACAGATGAAGAAATCAAAGCTATCAATAGTCGTATGGAGAAGTGCTCTAAATTATTACTGATTAGAGAAATATAAATTAACACAATTCTATGCCACCACCTCATACCTATAAAATTGATTAATATGACATAAAAGAAAAATAAGTGTTGGAGAAGATGTGGAGATTAATTTGGAACTATTCCTAAATGGCAACCAAAATATACTAACCCTTGGTTCCAGCAACACAACTATTAGGTTTGTGACCCAAAGAGATCATAAAAAGAGAAAAAGACCTGTATGAACAAACATTTGTATCAGCTCTTTTTGTGGTGGCAAAAATACAAATTAAAGGGATGCTCATCTACCGGGGAATGACCAAACAGGTTGTGGTATATAAATGAGATGGAATACTGTTGTGCAATAAGAAATGACAAGCAGGCAGATTTTAGAAAAACCTGGAAGGGCTTCTATGAACTGATGCAAAGTGAAATGAGTGGAACCAGGAAAACATTCTGCACAGTAATAGCAACGTTGTGCGATAATCAACTATGAATGACTTAGCTCTTCTCAGCAATACAGTGATCCAAGACAATAACAAAAAACTCATGATGGAAAATGCTATTCATGTCTAGGGAAAGAACTGATGGATTCTAAATGCAGATTGAAGCATGCTATTTTCACTTATTTTTTTTCATTTTTTTCCATTTAGTATGTTTCTTCTTTCACAACTGTGACTAAGCTTTTATGTGATTTCGTATGTGTCTGTCTATCTATCTATCTATCTATCTATCTATCTATCTATCTATCTATCTATCTATCTATCTATCTACAACCTATATCAAATTGCTTACCATTTTAGGAAGAGAGGAGGAAAGGATGAAGAAAAATTTGGAACTCAAAATCTTGTAAAAATGAATATCAAAAATTGTCTTTATTATAATTGGGAAAAATAATATTAAATAATAAGCTCTGATATAATTTATCCTGAACCTTTTCTTGCTCTTTTGCATGATAGTAATCCTCAATTCATTACCTATGTTATCATCTTCTGATCTGACTCTATCTCTATATTTTAAAAACCTCTATCTCCTTAGGTCAATGATTGCGGGGAAAAATTGGCATTTTCCCTTGGATTCTTTCATCAGAACATGGCCTAGTGCTTTCTAGGTCTTTGTAAAGTAGTTAATGGTAGGGATGGTGGCGATTAGAGTGCTGAACCAGGATGCTACTGCTTCCTCCTATTATACCATCATGGTAAGTTTCTCCCTAAAACACATTTTGACCTAGACAGAATTTGCATAAATATCTTGACATATATTGCTTTCACTTATATAGCAACTATGTACATATATCTGGCTACAAGGTGAATTTGTTTATGGTAAATATCACCCAAAACTACCTTTGAAGTCTATGCAAAGTATTAGACTGAGGACAAACTACCAATGTTTGTTTAATTCAATTCAATTCATAGAACATATTAAGCACCTACTTTGTGCTAATTCCATTGCAAGGGGTTGAGATACAAAACAAATCAAAAGAAAATAGCCTGACCTCAAGGTGCCTATGTAATATCTCTTGGTATATCCTTTTATAAGAATTTATTCAAACTCTGCTAAGAATTATCATTTCTTTTAGAAGGATGAGAAACCATCAGAGTGATTAAGTGATTTGCTCTGTTAGTTAATGGACAAGAACATAATCTAGATTTGCTGAATCTTCATACACAACTATCTATATACATGGACTCTAAGCATTGCCTAAAATAACTGGAGATGGTTTATTTGGAATTTGGAAGTGGATGTGACTTTTTCTTAGAAATATCATTAGATTAGAAGTTCTCAGAATTGCAAATTCCTTTTCAAGTAAAGAAACCCAGTGCAAATGTTGTTTGAAAAATATATAAAGCTGATTTAAAAAAAATACACAGGAGAATATATCAAGTTTATGAAATCTGTGGACAACTTTTTTTCAATCATCATGGCTTGTGAAAAAAAACACATTCTATTTTTACCAATTACCTTTTAACACAGTGAATCTTTGGCTTCAGTATTCTGATTGTGTCTATAGACATCCATTTAGATTTGATCTTATCAAAAAATGATTTTTATGAATGATGCCAAATAATAATTAAAATAAAGAATTAAAACTTTTTTTCAGCCAAGGGAAAAGACAAAGTTTATTAGGGATTCACCATAGTGGGTTGCCTTAAGAAATCCCCTTTTTTAACTTTTTTTAAAAGACCCATTAGGTAGTTATGGAAGCAATTTCATGTAATTCTCATAGCCACTTTGTTTTTGCCAGGATATGGAATTGAATACAGAAAGGAAAGGGTATAGCATAAGGGTATTACTCATTCATTGCCCCTCTGCTCTGACCATCAACCATCACCTCAGTACTATTTTTGGGGTTGGACTTGCTATCCCCAAGTATGCAGTGATGAGCTATCAATATTTTTCCTCATATTCCTCCATGTGACCTTCATCTGGTAATGAGTGTAGTCATCTGGGACTCTTTCATGATAACTGTAGACATCAAAGTGTCAAACTTTCCCCTGAGTCATTACATCCCTTCAAAGTATTCCCACTGCATATGGGAAGATACCAGGTGTTGAATTAGGGATTTAATGGAGCTGGTAGAAATTCCCAGCAGTTTTCATGTTAATTTAACTAGAAAGGATATGTAGTGAGAACAAGGTAGTGAGTCACACAGTGATCAAGAGGCAAACAATAAAAAAGATATTTGGTTCATTTGAGTTTCATATATCTACTTTTTCATGGAATCAAGACATAGTGTTAAGTCAATAATGAAACCCAATAGCAAAAATATTCTCCATTATGGACTCTATGCATTACTCAGAGATATAAAATAAATTGTAGCAATAAGTCTTTGTTAGCTCTCTTTTCTTTGCCTTTGTCTCTTGATTTCAGTTAAGTTTCTCCTACTTTTTATTTAGTTTCTTGTATTGATTACTTACTCTTTAAAAAAATCCCTGTTTGGATACCTTCACTAAGGTTTTTGCTTGTTTCTACTCAGACTCACTTGGAGGTGTCAGTTTTAATGTTTGTTTTTGCCCTCAGTGATTAGTGCATGTAAAGAGCATCTCTGAATCCTGAAGTGCTGGTATTGAGCAACTTCAAAGCTCATGAAGGTGAGGGGTTGTTCAAAGTGTGGAATTAGCAGGTGTTTGCCATTGAGAGCATGTGAAAAAGCTCCAAAGTGAGACTATAAATGTTGATCTCAAAAGGGAATGAAATAATGAGGTTTATTGATAGGTATTTACTTTAAGTGGCACATAAATCTGCAAGTAGCAAGATTTTGGCAAGATTACTTATTTTATAATTCAACTCCTATTTATGACTTGTGTCTGTGTCTTTCATGGGTAAATGTCCTAGCAATTACGATGGCAGCATGAACCAACTAGCATTATGAGTTCAACAAGCGGAAGAAAAAATTAAAAACTGCATATTATTCTTATGACATTTCAGATAATTGCTTACAAGAAACTGACTATTTAGTCATCCTCTTTCATGTTGTTTATATTTGTCTTGTTATCGTGGTGGGATGAAGATGATGAAAATGACGATGATGATGATTAAGATGATAATGTGAAGATTTTTGAAGCCATAATTTCATCAGTCTGTGAGAACTCGTGGTATAAAAACTCTGTTCTGATGCAGTATGGGAACTTGCCTGTAGCTTATAATCTTAGACAGTCTAAGACAGTTGGACTTAGTTCCAGGATACTAAAAATTGAAATAAATTTTCCATGGTCAAAGGTTAATTTATACCAAAGCAAAGACATTAAAATCTCCCTGACTCAGATACTTGCTCTTTATGTACTATGTTTGCTGCCATATATTTACATGTGCACATAAATTCAAAACATATATAGAGAAATGTGTTATGAATTAAATTGAATGAACATTTATAACGAAGTGGCTGAGTGCAGGAATGTGCGGACATATAAACCTTAACTAAAAGAAGGCCTTGCCTTCATAAAATTATAGTCAAATATGTGGCTAAGATATACACATTCATTCTTAATGTGCAATATTATATGACAAATGCATTAGAAATGTACAAAGCAAAAACTGTCAGTTCTGATGGTAAAAATTGTTACTGATATGGGAGGATAAAAAGGGATAACTATGAAGGGAAAATTAATTAATAAGTTCTAATATTTGTAAATGATTTTAGCTTTTCAGTGATTTCTTAAATAGTATACTCATCCTTTTATTCATGAACAATTTGGTTCCTGAAAGGGGCAGAAACAGAACTTTTGAGTAAAGGAAAGGAACAAAATCAACTTCTGAAGTTATATAGTTTCTCTGGTAAAATCTTATGGAGAAGCATAGAGTGTTTAAGGGAAGAAAACTTTTCAACAGTTCCTGCTTACTCACTAATGTCTTCTCAGTTTTGAAAGGGAAAAAAAGTGCTGGGATGGAGTCAGGGTAGAAGTTGTGAATGCTCTGAGTCCTGCTTTTTCTGTGAGAAGCTTGCCTCTCTGAGAATTGATTGGATAAAACAGAAATCCTATGGATTGTCTGTGTTCCAGATACACATTCTGATGAGTTTTGCTATTCTCTAGCTTAAGAGAAATACTGATCACCATAATAGCATATAAAAGCATAATGCTTTCTATGTGATCTCTTAAGGAGGGGCATAAATTAGAAAAAGGTTGTCACTACTTCATTAGTTTAAGAACACAAAAGGAATGGTTTTGCCCAGGAGAGAGGCAAGCTAGCAGGGAAAAGTCTTTGTGTAGTGCAGATGGTTACTAAAGGTAGGGTAATGGTACCAGATTCAAATAGAAATGTATCCTTGCTGCTGCATATTGAATTTAAAAGTCACAAATTAAAATTACCTATTGTTTCTACTCAGATTCACTTGGAGGTGTCAGTTTTGATGTTTGTTTTTGCTCTCAGTGATTAGTGCATGTAAGAAGCATCTCTGAAGGGCTGGTATTGAGCAACCTGTGTTTGATTGCATTTTTATTTATTTTGTTAAACATTTCCAAATTACATTTTATTTTGGTTTTGGCTTCATGTGATAAGGGCCATGAGTTTGACAGATTTGCTGTAGTTTTACCAATATTTTCTGGCAGTGCTATCACATATTTATTACTGCATAATATTCTGTTGGTCACATAGTTACAGGTGGTCAGAGCTCTCCTGGCTTTTTCACTTCTAGGTCTTATTCCACTGCTCATGTGATTCTAAAGCTCCTTTTTGCTACTAGTTTATGGCCTTTGATTTGAAGTTCTCAGCTGAGCTTATACCTCTTTCCCTTAAGGAGATTTAGCTTGGAGCTAGGAGGTTTAAGCTTCCACAATTTCAGTGACTGTGAGACAGACCCTTTAGGTACCCAGTTAGTAGACCAGGGAGAAAAATTTAACTTTTTCGCCATAAGGAAAGGACAAAAAACAAAACATTTTCTCTCTAGAAGTCTTAAACTCCAATGTTAAATCATTTTTAGAATGACCAATAGCTAGCCAGCAAAGAAGTATTTCACTCTGATTTTTAAATTGCTAACCCTGTTTACTAGGATCAACGTCCCTGCCCAAAGCCTCTGTTTTACTTAGAGTAGGAAACTTTACTTTAATGTGCATCAATTTCTGAATGTTTCCCGTGTCCCTTCAAAATAATTTCAAAGTTACCTTTCAGAAAATGTAAAATATTCTGTGAGTCAGAGGTTCCATCATTTTCCTTAACTCCCAAGATCCCCTGAGCATCTGATAAAAATCAATGAAAGCAAAGATAAAAAGAAGAAACAAACAAAAACAGGTACTATGTGGCAAGCATTTCCTTCCACCTCAACATTTTCTTCAAAATATCCATCCTTATTGTCTCTCTGTGGCCAGCAATAGTTCTTCCAGGCTTTGGGCCACATCAAAAATAATATTCAGCTAAAATATCACAGAAAAAAAAGTCACTTCACATGCATAAGATTATATTGTGAAATCCAATATAAAAATTTTAAAATAAATGCCAACTGTTAGTTTCATAACAAACAGCTACATAGACTCTTGTAATGAAATTTATTTGAACAGTTTTTGAATAAATGGGCAAATGCAATACTCATGTAGATCTTATATAGCATTTGAAAAAATCCTACTGGGTTTCTCCATGGCACCTTCAATAACCCAAGATTCACTCAATGCTACAATTCTATCAAGTATAATTGAATAAGCCAATATTCAACAGACATCTGAAGTCATAAAATATGCATTTTTATAGTTTATCCTTTTACTCCTCTTTCTGTTTTGATTCTAATGAATACCTTTTTAAATTTGCTCCCCCTTTTATAAACCTTCCCATTCTAATTCCCTAGTAGGTAAGATTGATTTCTATAACTGAGTATTTATTTATGTTTTCCCTTTTTGAATGAATTTAAGATGGGAGTGAGGTTTTAGTGTCACCTGCCCCCCTTCCCTACCATTTCCCTCTATACTCTCTTCTGTGTGTACCTCTTTTATGTGAGATAATTTTCCTCATTCTACCTCTCCTTTCGCCCTTCTCCCAGGACATTCTCCTTTCTCACTCCCTTTTTTAACATCCTCTTATCCTAATCACTTAAATCTTATACCCTCACCTCTATATAGAATACTTCTTACTCCCCTAATAATGATAAAATTCTCAGAAGATACATGTATCATTCCCACATACAGAAAGGACAACAGTTTATCTTTGAGTCTTTTATTATTTCTCTTTCATGTTTACCTTTTGAGTTTCATGTTTACATTGAATCTTCCATTTGATAGGCAAATATTCTATTTTCCTCTATTCTTTTCATGGAGAATACTTGAAAGTCCTGTATTTCATTAAATGATCATTTTCTAGAAGGATTATGCTCAGTTTTGTGAGGGATGTTATTCTTGGTTTTGGTCCTAGCCCCTTGGATTTCTGGAATATCATTTTCCAAGCCCTCCACAACTTTAACTTGGTAGTGGTAAATATTGTGTGATCTTTCTTTTCTCCATCTATTTTCTAGGGCAATTGTTTTCTTTCCAATGATATATTTAACATTTTCTTCTTTTTTATAATTTGGATTTTGCATTGTTATTGCGTGATATCTCATGAAGTCATTTCCTTCTATTTGCCCAATTCTTATTATTAGGGGATTATTTCTTTAGTGAACACTTGTACTTCTTTTTTTCCACTTGTCCAGTTTTGCATTTAAAGGAGTTATTTTTTATTTAATATTTTATTTTTCACCAGTTATATTTAAAAATAATTGTTAACATTCCTAAATATATAATTTATGTACAATAACATATAATATATTATATATAATGATATAAATATATATAGTTTAACATATTAACATTAAAACTTTACATTCTAAATTCTCTTCCCTCCTTCCTGTGTGCCCCCCACACCGTTGAGAAATCAAGCAGTTATACATGTGTAGTCAGGCAAAACCTAGTACTCATATTGTGAAAGAAAACATAGACAAGAAAAAAAAAAACTCAAGAAAAATTAAGAAAGTTAAAACAAAAGATCCTTCAATCTGTATTCAGACACCATCAGTTCTTTCTCTGGGGATGGATAGCATTTTTCATCATAAGTCCTACAGAGTTGTCTTGGATTGTTTTACTACTGAGAATAGCTAAATTATTTACAGCTGATGATCTTACAATATTCTTTTACTTTTTGAATAGTACATTTCATTTTGCATCATCCCGTGCAAGTGTTTCTAGGTTTTTCTGAGAGCATACTGCTCATTGTTTCTTATAGTACAATAGTATTCCATTATAATCACATACCACAAGTTATTCAGCCATTCCCTAGTTGATGGGGATCCCCTCCACTTCTAATTATTTATCCCCAGAAAAGAGCTGCTATATTTTGTACATATAGGCCCTTTTCCTTTATGGTTTTTAAATGTCTTTTGGGATACAGACCTAGGAGTGGTATTGCTAGGTCAAAGGGTTGTATAGCCTTTGGACATAGTTCCAAATTGCTCTACAGAATGGTTAAATCACCTCGCAACTCCATCAACGATGCATCACTGCACCAGTTTTACCACATACCCTCCTACATTTGTCATTTACCTTTTATGTCCTATTAGCTAATCTAATAGGTTCGAGCTAGTACCTCAGAATTGTTTTTAATTTGTATTTCTTCAATCAGTAGTGAATTAGTGTATTTTTTCATATGTCTATAGACAGATTTCATTATATCATCTGAAAACTGACCATGTCTTTTGATTATTCATAATTGGGAAATGGGTCTTAATATATACGTTTGACTGAGTTGTCTAAATTTTTGAGAAATGAGGTCTTTATCGGAGAAACTTTCTTCAATTTTTTTCAGTTACTATTGTTAACTGTATTTCCCTCCATCTTATTCCACTCATTTATTCTATTGCCTCTCTCTTTTCACCTTATCCCTCCTCAAAAGTGTTTTGATTCTGGCTACCTCTCCCCTAATCTGCCCTTCCTTCTATCCCCTTCCCTTCTCTCATGCCCTCCCCTTCCTACTTTCCTATAGAGTAGATAAGATAGATTTCTATACCCAATTGAGTGTGTATGTTGTTCTCTCTTTGAGCCAATTTTTATGAGAGTAAGGGTCACTCACTCTCCTTCACCTCCCCACCCATTCCCCTCCGTTGTAAAAACTTTTTCTTGCCTCTTTTGTATAATTTACCCCATTCTACCTCTCCTTTTCTCTTTCTCACAGTACATTCCTCTCTCTCACCTCTTAATTTTATTTTTTAGATATCATCCCTTCATATTAAACAAACACCTATGCCCTCTGTCTATAAATGGTCTAACTACCCTAATAATGTGAAAGGTCTTATGAGTAACAAGTATAATCTTCCCATGTAGGAATGTAAACAGTTTAAACTTATTAAGTACCTTATTATTTCTCTTTCTTGTTTACCTTTTTAAAAATGTTTCTCTAGAGTCACATATTTGAAAGTCAAATTTTTTTATTCAACTCTGGTCTTTTCATCAAAAATGCTTAAAAGTGCTCTTTCTCATTGAATGTCCATTTTCCCCTGAAGGATTATACTTAATTTTGCTGAGTGGGTTATTCTTGCTTGTAATTCTACCTCTTTTGCCCTTCAGAATGCCATATCCCAAGCCCTCTGATTCTTTAAGGTAGAAGTTGCTAAATCTTGCACTATCTTGACTAGCTCCATGACACTTGAATTCTTTCTTTCTGGCTGCTTGTAATATTTTCTCCTTGACCTTTGCAACTCTAGAATTTTACTATTGTATTCCTGCCAGTTTTCATTTGGGGATCTCATTCAGGAGGGGAGTAGTGAGCTCTTTCAATTTCTATTTTATCTTCTGGTTCTAGAATTTCAGGGAAGTTTTCCTTAATAATTTCTTGAAAGATGATGTCTGGGCTCTGGGCTTTCTTTTCCTCACTGGCTTTTTGGATCTCTTTTGCCATTTGGGTTAGTTTATTTTTAATATGTTATTTTCTTCACTATTTTTGTATCTTCTTTAGCAAATTGTTGACTTGTTTTTCATTATTTTCTTGTATCACTCTCATTTCTCTTCCCCATTTTTCCTGTATCTCTCTTAGTTGATTTTCAAAATCCTTTTTGAGCTCTTGCATGGCCTGAGATCAATTTGTATTTTTCTTGGAAGCTTTGGATGTAGGAACTTTGGATTCGTTGTCTTCTTCTGAGTGTGTGTTTTGATATTTCTTGTCACTATAGTAACTTTCTATAGCAAGAGGTTTTTTTTTCACTTTTTTGCTCATTTTTCCAGCCTATTAGTTTACTTTCAACTTTGTTAAAGTAGGGCTATGCTTTCAGGGTGGAGGACTCACTGTTACAGGCTTTAGGGTTTTTTTGCAGCAGTTTTCAGACATAATTCTAGAGACCAGTAGGTTTTCAGTTCTTCCAAGGTAGTTTGATCAAAGGAGAAAGATCTCCTGGGCTGTGCTTCTGTCTTTGAGTGACCACATTGTTTCCTGCCCTGGCACAGTGAGAAGAGTTCCCACTACACTGCTGACACAAGCTCTGATATGTTAGTGTCCCTTCTCGCCTTGGGACTGCCACCCAGCACTACAACGTGAATCTGAGTATGAGCAAAGCAACAGAGGCCTGCCTCAGTGCTAACAAATAAGCCCTGTAATATCCTTCTGATTAGTTGTTAGGCCCCCTTACCCTGTGTGGGCTGAGAGCTCTGGAAGCAGCCATTGCTGATTCAGTTGCTCCCAAGATGGGCTGCTGGTTAGCTGGGGCTGTGGCTGTGCTGACACATCCTGTGCTGAACTGCATTCCACTCTCACCCATGTGGGACAGATCTTTCCTGCCAACATTCCATGGTTGTCTTGGGCTGCAGATTTGTTTCATTCCATCTTTTTGTGACTTCTGCTCCTCTAGAATTTGTTTAGAGTCATTTTTAAAGACATTTGGAAGGGTTGCCGGGAGAGCTCGGGTGAGTCCCTGCCTTTACTCTGCCATCTTGGCTCCACCTCTCAAATGAATTGTTTTCATCAGCGAATTTTTTTTATCTGTTTTTCCCTTAGGTCAATTCTGTTTTTTAAGGCATTATTTTCTTTATTACTTTTTGTGCCTCTTTCACCAAATTCTCTTTTCATGTTTTTTTTCCCTTTTGTTTCATATCTTTACCTAATTTTTACTCTACCACTCTTATTTCATTTGGAAATTCCTTTTTGCTCTTCTAGGATTTTTTTTGTTGGTCTTGTGTCCAATTCCCACCTTTTCTTTGAGGCTTTGCTTGTAGCTGTTTTAATTTCATTTTCTTCTGAGTTTTTATCTTGAGCTTCCTTGTAATCATAGTAGATTTTAATAGGTTCTTTTTTTATTGTTTGCTCATTTTCCCACCTTATTTCTTGATTAGAACTTTATGTTAATTTTAGACTCTTTCTGTTGTTGGGATTGGAGAAGGCACTATCTCAAACTTTAGGCTTTTTTACTGCTGATTTTAGAGCCAGTCTTAAGGGTTTGGAAGTTTTGGGTGCTTACCACTGTCTTTGTCTGCAGTCTTGTTTTTACTCAAGAAGGACCCCTGATCCATTGGGATTGCAATCATCACTACTCCTCAGGGGCTCTCCTCTCTTGGGACTGGAAGTGATACTATTCTACAGGGTCTCTGACCCCTTGAGACTGGAAGTGATAATGTTCCTCATTGGTTCCATTCCCTCTTGGCCAAATGTGCTTCTTTCTGCCTTTGAACTATAGGCCAGAATTTACAATATACAATACATTTGCCAAATAGCATCTTGTCCTGTGTCCAGTGCCTGAACAGGAATAAACTTTCATCTTTTTTCTGATCAGTTACTCAGCCTGAGAGCTCCAGAAACTGCAGCTCATTCTACCACCACCATCTAGTCCAATCACTGGTGATTCATCCAGGTCAGTTCAGGGTCAGCCTCATCCCCTGCGTCACAGGTCTCTCTTTCTGACCTTCTTAGAACAATGTCCTCTCTGAACATTTGTTGGGTCTGCCATTTCATAATTCTGTTTAAGTCCTTATTTTAAAGTTGTTTGGAGTGGAATATGGGGAGAGTTCAATTAAGTACTTTCTCTGTTCCACCATGAAGACACATTCAAATAATTCTAGACAATTACCCTGAAAATTTAGGAGACAAAAGCAATTGAAAATGAATCAGAATTTATAATAAATCTATGAATTTATAATTAAATTTGTTGTGTAGCCTGGAATATGTATTTCAAGGCAGATGAGATCTTAGAGAATATATGGCTTGAAGATGGTTTTTTCTTTTTTAGAAATTAATAGATTGAAGCACAAAAATGTGAATTAATTGACCAATTTTACATAGATATTTAAAAGCAAATGTAAAATTCAAACTCAGATTCCTTGTTTCTAAAATGAATGTTCTTTCCAAACATCACACTGAATTTATCATTTGATTTTTTGAAATAGCCAGTGGATATGAATTAATAAAAACAATTTATTTGGAATTTAATATACTAAGTTCTGTATACACAAAAATCAAGAACACATCTGTTCTCAAAAGCTCACACTCTAGTTTTGGTTGGAGGGAAGTAAATACACCAAAGAGAAGTCCAATGGAAGATAGGAAAAAAAGGTCCAAAATACTGAGTGTAGGGGTGAGACACATGGCATCGCCTGAGGTTCTGGAAAAAATATAATAATAGGTCATATGTTAAGGTCTGGTGACCCTCCATCCCTGCCTAGGAGGATCATAGTTGGAGAATCATAGCTCAGTAAGCAGCTATGTAGCTTTTTTCAACCTCATCATGCTGGATTAGGTTATGTAGAAAGGGAATAATAATATTGATGCCTACCGAACAGTGTTCTTTTGAAGATAAGACATAATGATGTATTCAAAATGTTGTAAAACCTTAAAATATAATGTCACTATTTACTATTAGTAATTGTACCCTCATCCCCACGAAGGAGCTGGTAGAACCTTGATAGACAATGTTAGGGAGTAAATATTTTCTTCTTTCCTTGTCAAATATGAGTTCTTGAGTCTTATATGTGTTTTTTTAATCTGCTTAATCATCAGATTGAAAAAAGTGAAACCAGAGTCAAAAGCTAGAATCATAGTGAGTGATCTAAAGCAATGCCAATGCATGTGTACTGTATTTTCAAGTGAAATTCAGAAAGAGAGCAAATGTTTCTCCTTCCCAAACTCTACATTTTTTGGACCTCCAGGCTATACATTGGAAAAAGGAAAGAAGAATGATTAAAATACCAAACTGATTTGTTTCAGTGATTTTGTATTTTTAATTTACTTTATGCTTTTATAGAGGGACACCAAGAAATGTCTATGGGGAAAAAGTGTTTATAGGCAACTCTCTGACAAGAATGTCTTTTTTAGGAAAGTAATGCTTTACTTTCATAACTTTCAAGCAGAATTTAATGGTATTAGCTATAATTTCTGCTTGAAGCCTCTACTATGTACGTGTAATAATCATAATAATGAGGTAAACATCTGATGACAAGAGCTAGATGTGAGTGTTCCAAAGGAATAGCTTGTATTGATGGCCACATGTAAAAGCAATTCTTCTGATATCAGAAAAAAATAGTTATAGTTTTCTGAAAAATTAAATAAAAACCTTGGAGAAAATATAATAAAGTTTTAGTTAATATAAAGCATGAATATCTCAGCTGTAGGCTTCAATTATTGTTAAGCATCTCATGCATTTACTAAGATTAAAAAAAATAAATAAAGTAACATTGCCAAGCTGCAAGCTGAGCTCCCTTCATTTAGAAAGTCTTTTTCTCAAAAGCAACTTAAAAGTGAAAGAAGAGATATAGCCACAACAGGCCACTTTGAAAATAGTGCCTGTGATATCTGAAAAGAGGAATGTGAACTCCTTATCCCTTTGTCCACTATTTAGTTGGAAGAATCATTTTTTTATTTGCAGCGAACCTGTGAGTGATATGGAAGATAATTGGAATATGTCTATGGAATAGCATTAGCATGTTGATGCATTTGGACTGAACATTTTCAATTCCTGAAAGTGAAGGTTATTAACTAGCACATGTCTTGCTAATAAGCTATAAAAATTAGAGTTGTCAGCTCATTTTCAATGCTGGTAAAAGAGACAGTGAAGATATGAGCTCAAAGTATCTACCATAATTTTCATTTGGTTGACAGTTGGTTCTTCCTAAAAGAAGAGAACAAAGGAAAACAAGAACCTGCTGGGAATATGAAAGAGAATTTGAAGTTTGAGCACTAATACTTAGTAGGTAGATTGTAATAGCTCCAATGATCTAAGGGTTTAGAATGTCCATTTAAGAAAGTGTACGTTTATGACTATGGATATATTATGTGTCCTGGTGTTCTATTACCAATAAATACTACACCTATCTCAATGCAACAATAATCTTGATAATTCAACTCCTCTCTCCCAATTTCAGAAAACGGCAAGTTCAGGTACTCTTGGTAACATTAGCAAGCTATTCTAGCACACATTTTACAAGTTTATTTTTGATATATATAACTTCCATTTACTTTGATCATACAAAGAAGTCTCCTAAATCATGAACTTAACCCTAAAAGTCCTTATGATATTATATCACTTGAAGGAGTTCATATGTGGTATGATAACATTTGAAGTAAGTTTTTAATGCACAGTATTTGTAATGACCATCATTGAGACCCTGAACCAAACACTCATTTTTTTTTTTACCGTTAAAATTCATTTAAAGTTATCTTGTGCCTGGAAGTCAGGGAAAACCCAAATTGCTGAATAATCAGAATTGAAGATCACTCAGAGCATAATAGAGAGGCACATGATAGGCAGCCATGGGACACAACATGTTGCAAGTGAAGAGTTACAGAAAAAGGGAAGGATTAAAGAAACCTTACAACAATGAAAGCTGTATAATGAGAACATAAATATGTCTACCGGTGATATAATGAGACCAAGAACAACTGATTAACTTCCTACGTGTTCCATTGATAGTCAACATATCCCAAGAGAATATTGGATATATCTCCTATGGTGAATTTTTGAAATGACATAGATGAGAATTGCACAGATTATCCAAGCATGAATAGCTTGAGTTACATCGGTAAAGGAACACCTACTATTAATCAAGAAATAACAATTTCTTGAGTACTTATTATGAGCTATACCTAGTGGCAGGGGCTAGGGATACAAAGAAATGGGAAAACAAAGAGAGTAATTGGCTTCAAGTAGCTTAAGACAGAGAGGGAGGGAGACAGTGAGAGAGACAAAGAGAGAGAGAGAGAGAGAGAGAGAGAGAGAGAGAGAGAGAGAGTGAGAGAGACAGAGAGAGAGAGAGGAGAGAGAGAGAGAGAGAGAGAGAGAGAGAACCAACCTGTTACTTCACTTCCAAGCACTCTTTTGAAAACTGGAAAGGAAAGTTTACCTTTTCCTATGTATCCATTGCCTTTTCAAAAGGAGAACTTTCAATGTTTATATGAAAAGCCTGAAAATCACTCTGAATTCCCCAAAATATAAATGAAAATACAACTCCAATCCATTATGTCCCAATACCATTCTTTGTAATTTTGTAATTGCTTTTCCAATTTACATTTTTTTTATTTTTTAAAGAAAAAAATATGTAGAAAAGACTTCGCAACAGGATGTTTTACACTCATAAACCAGATTTTACAATGGAAATACTGATGTGCCCTTACTCATCAGGACCTAAAATGCCATCCTGTAATTAATAGGAGAAACTATGAATTATTTATTTTGAAAGCAATCTGCAATTGGTTAGTTTTTTCTATGAAAAGAGAAAGTAAATAATGCTTATAATGATTACCCAGAAGTCATTAGTTATGGTACATGAGCAGTAATTATACCTTAAATAACAGCCTTCACTATAGGGTTTATGATTGCAGACCTCATTCCTCTGGTGCTTATCTCATCTAGTACCTTCTATTGTCATTATTATTATGTCTTAGGAATTAATGTGTGCTTTTCCCCCTCTTCTTTTCATTCCTTTAGTGTAGTAATTTCAGTTTGGCTAATCACAGTCAGAAAAAACGCTCTCATCTTTTCTGTAAGAGATTTACATTTCATACACAAAATGCGACCCTCAGGTGATCCAGGGAAAACACTGTTCTTCAAATTACATGTACCTCCCATTTCATCTTGCTTCTAAGGATTCAATTTAAGATCACACTTTCTTACTGCATTCTCTATTCTGACTTCTGAAGAGTGCCTTTGAGTGGTTGTTGCAGGCAACCCCCACTGAGTGTCATGTATTTGCACTCTATAAAATAGCTTGTACTCACAGATCTCTCTCATCTGAATTTCATTTTGGATAATGCATTATTTCATAAATTTCCTTTATTTTCTTCTCATATAAGTAGAATAATGGATGGACTGCTAGAACTGTAATCAGGAAGAACTGATCTCATATCTTGCTTCTGATACTTACAAGTTGTGTGACCTTGGATGAATCACTTAAATCTCTCTCAGCCTTAGTTTCCTCACATGCAAAAAGGGCATACTAATACCCCCTCATAGAGGCCTATAGAGTTGTTATAACATAAAAATTGAATAATATATGTAGAAATACTTAAAATTTTTAAAGCACTACATGGATACTATATGTTGTTGTTTCTGTAATTTTCATAGCCTCTTCTAGACTCCATTGAAGGAGATGAAAAAGAGGTAACTCAAATGAGGCATGATACTTCAATTATTTGAAGCCTAGTGGTTTGTACATATTAGGTGTTTAATAAATGCTTGCTGATAAATACATTGCTTGATTAAAGGGATGATGTGTTGAAGAATGATTCTTTTTTTTTCTCCCACATTCATAAAAAAGATCAATGAGTAGAAAATTTAATGAGGCAAATTTTGGCTTGATTAAGGAAAAAAAAAAACCTTTTGTAAAACTACAGAAAAATCAAAATAAAGCCATGGCTTTGGGATGTAACTGACTCACCTTGATTAGCAGTTGTTAAGAAATGTCTGGGATTCCTGGGCCCCTCAGCCCAGGACAGGAGTATTTTGGAGCTATCAGAGATACCAGTGTAGAGCCTGTTGCCACAGGAGCAGCTACCACTGAGGCCTCCAGGCCACAGTCTAAAGGTTTGAAACTCACCTTCTTGAACTTCCGGGAGAAAGGCTGACTAGGTTAAACAGCTCTCCCTGGCTTCCTCTTCCAGATAATACTCCCTCAGGAGAAACCCTGAAATAAAGGAGTCAGAAGTGGGGCTTCAGTAGTCTTGTAGCTCAGGAAGCTGGGGAACCCCTGTCTTGTGGTGGTGAAAGGAGACTAGTGCAGGAAAAGAGGTGTCCCAACAGGCCCCACCACAGCAGAATAGCTGGAGTTCCTGAGCCCTAGGGGGGTAGAGCTAGCAAACATCAACACCAGGACTCCAGATTGCCTTCCCATAGCTAGGGGAAGTGGCAGACACCAGCAGCTGAGACCAGTCCTGGTATATAGTGTAGCCACAGGGGAAGAAGAGACTTCCAGCAGCCAGACCACCCCTTGCCACACCTTACAAAACCAGAAGCCACAGCGCACAAAGCTAGTGAGCTCCAAAAGCAGAGATCCACTTTAAAAGCTAGGGGAAAAAAACAAAAACAAGCACCATAGAAAAACAAACTAGGAGGCCAAAGACTATTGATTCCTATTATGGAGACAGGGAAGATCAAAACACCAATTCAAAAGAGGACAGCATTGACAATATACCCACATCTGAAACCTCAAAAGGGAATGTGAACTGGTCTCTGGTCCAAAAAACATTCCTTGAAGAACTCAAAGAGGACTTCAAAAATTAAATTAGAAGAAAATGAAAAAGTGGAAAAAAATTCACTGATGAGAACAAAATAAAATTGGCAAAATGGTTAAGGAGATTCAGAATATAAATGGAGAAAATGTCTTATTTAAAAGTAAAATTACTTCCTCTGAAAACTGCCTGTTCATATCCTTTGACCATTTCTCAACTGGGGAATGGCTTTTATTCCTATATATTTGGCTCAGTTCCCTGTATATTTTAGAAATGAGACTTTTATCAGAGATACTAGTTGTAAAGATTTTCTCTCAATTTTCTGCTTCCCTCCTAATTTTTGTTGCATTGGCTTTTTTGTACAAAAACATTTCAATTTAACATAGTCAAAATTATCCATTTTGCATTTTGTAATGCTCTCTCTCTTGTTGGGTCATGAATTCTTTTCTTTTCCATAAATGTGATAAGTAAACTATTCCTTGCTTTCCCAAATTACTTATAGTATCAGCTTTTACTCCTAAATCATGAACCCATTTTGACTTCATTTTGGTATATGGTGTAAGATATTGGTCTATGCCCAGTTTCTGCCCTACCATCTTCCAATTTTCCCAACAGTTATTGTGAAATAGTGAATTATTAGCCCAGAAGCTGGCCTCTTTGGGTTTATCAAAGAGCAGATTGCTATAGTGGTTGACTTCTCCATCTTGTATCCATATCCTATTCCACTGATCCACACCTCTGTTTCTTAGCCAGTACCAGGTAGTTTTGATGACTGCTGCTCTGTAGTACAGTTTAATATCTGGTATGGCTAGGCCACCTTCTCTAGCATTTCTTTTCATTAATACCCTAGATATTCTAGACCTCTTGTTCTTTCAGATGAATTTTGTTATTATTTTGATAGACTTGGCCCTTCTCAGCAATACAATGTTCAAAGACAACTGCAAAAGACTCATGATGGAAGTTTGTTGCCAAGTCATAAGTAGAAGATATATCAGATTTGATGCCATTTTGGGGAGGAAGTGGGGGAGGGGCAGGTAGAAAATCTGGAAATCAAAAGCATGCGGAACTGAGTGTTGTAAACTAAAAATAAAAAAAAAATCTTAAAAATAAAATCAGAGGGACTTCTGAGGCTGTCAGTTCCAACTTCTACATCTTTATATTATACTGTTGAATAAATGAATAAATGAATGAATGGGTGGATGAATTAAAAAAAAATAACACCTTAAAAACAGAATTGAACAAATGGGAAAAAAGTACAAAACTTTGTTAATGAAAATAACTCATTTAAAACCAAACTAGGCTAAGTGGAAAAAGACATGCACAACCTTACTGAAGAAAGTAATTGCTTAAAAATTAAAATTGTGCAAGTGGAAGCTAATTAATCCATAAATATCAAGAAACAATAAAATAGAGACCAAAGATTAAACAGTAGAAGAAAATGTGAACTATTTTATTAGATAAAAAAAACAGCTTACTAGGAAAATAGATTAAGGAGAGATTATTTAAAAACTTTTGGACCACCCAAAAGCTATCATTAAAGAAAGAGCTGAGAGATCATATATCAAGAAATAATAAAAGAAAACTCCTCTGATATCCTAGAACCAGAGGACAAAATTGAAATTGAAAGAATCCATTGATCACCACCTGAAAGAGATCCCAAAATGAAAACTCCCATGAGTATTATAGCTAAATTCCAGATCTTCCAGATCAAAGAGATACTATTGCAAGCAAATAGAAAGAGACAATTTAAATATTGTGTCTTTATCTTCTCTGTCACCATAGATTTTTGGGATCATGTTTTTTGGAAGGCTTATAGTGGTTTGATCATTTTTCCAGCCTATTTCTTGACTTTGAATATTAAATTAAAGTTGGACTCCATTCCTAGTAAAGGAGGAAGACAAGTATTGTCACTAGGTTCATGTTTTTTTCACATTTTCTACCTAGTTCTGGAGGTTTGGAAGTTTCCAAGTTGGTGTGATCTGGGAAGAGGTGTAGTCACTGCTCTCCTGGTCTGTGCTCTGGTCCTTACCCATGAAGGGTCCCTGTTCTTTGGGAATTACAACTGATACTGCCCCTCAGGAGCCCTGTTCCCCTGGGACCAAAAGTGTTACTGCTCCTGAAGGCCAGTGCTCCCTTTTGATTGTAAGTGCTGACCTCTGTTGTTGAAGTATGATTCAGAAGTGAGTTCAGGCAATGAAGTTGACAAACAGCATCCAATCTTGAGTACATTGCTAGCACAGGTGTGTCCTGTAATCACTTTCTGATCAGTTGGCAGATGCCCTTACTATACTTTGCTTGAGAGATCCCAAAGATGCTGTTGCTTTTGTTGCCACCACTTAGTCCCACCACTGGTGTTGCATCCACATGAGCTCTGTGTCAGCCTCCACCATGTCTCTCCTTCTAACCTTCTAAGTTGTCTTGGGTCAGAAGAATGCTTATTATTTTTGCTTCTACCACTCAAGAATTCTACTTGAGGATTTATTTTAAAGTTGATTGGAGAGGAATAGTAAAAGAAATCTGAGTCCTTCCTCTACTCTGACATTTTGTTCTGCTTCTGGAAGTTTCAAATATTCATTGTTCCATTAAATATTTGTACAGGGACTGAAGACCAAGAGCCATGATAAAATCTGAGCTTTCTCAGAGGAAATTCAGGATTGAGACAAAATAAAACAAAGAAAAATTAACTAGCAAGGTACCCTAAGATTCAACTTGGTCTATGTAAGCTTAAAGCTTAGGAAGATAGACAACGAATTACAGCTTTTAAAGCAAAAAAAAGGAACAAAAAACAAGCATCTGTATATGAGGTCACTTAAGAGAAAAAAATAGTGTTAGACATGAGGATCAGGAAAACTATTTCATTAAAGGAGGCATCTGAACTGAGACTTCAAGGAAACTAAGGATTCATGGAAGTGGAGGTGAGGAAAAAATTGACTGATGAAGGCACAGAAATTGGAGTTGGAATGCTTAGATCAGGAAATAACCAACAATCCACTTTAGATGACAAAGCTTAAAGAGAAGTAATATGAAATAAATATACAAAAGAACACTGGAACTAGAGAATATTAAAGCCTGTAAAGACCATGACCTGCTTCTGGGATTTGCAGAGAAATACAAACAATGATAAGCTCCATTGCACATGTAGTCAGAGGAAACACCTAGAGAAACAGAAGAGGAGCCAGTTTCAACAATACACTGGTATTTAGAATTCACACTAGTGGGAAGCTAACCAGTATATGCTCACAATTGATTTAAGCTATACAGATGTATTTATGGGGAAGAAAAGACAATGCCCAGAAGCTACAGTATTTTATTTGTAGAATTCCATTTAGGGGCCCTATTTGTTTTGATTGGATCTCTAAATAAACATATTAATTTTTTAAACAACATACTTGTAAGGGAAATAAGTGACAACACACTATGCGGTAAGATAATAAAGGCCCTAATTTTTCTGGGTGTGGACAATAATACAGACAAATGAGAAATACAATATAATGATTGCAGTTACTGAGTGCCCACTAGCTACAAAATACCATGCTAGACATTCAAAATATAAAGACAAAATTATATAACCCTTGCTTGGTGGGACCTTATATCCAATGTTGTGTTAAAACAGGAACAAACTATATGCAAAGTTATATACAATAAATTTGGGGGAAGAAGACTAAAATATAGGTGGGGGTGACACATAAGCTTTAATTGGAAGGAAGTTACGGATTGTATTAGCTGGGCATGAAGTGAAAGAACATTCTAAGACTGGGATTGGTATTCTATGCAAAACAAAGGAAATTGGAAATGGAAATTGTATTTGTCTTGTCTAAATAGTCTAGTTTGTTTGGAATGTAGAATATTAATGAATTATCGGCCTGTAAAACCCACCCAAAATGTAACCACACATTTCATGTCATATGAGAAGCCCTGACTCAAGGATTACATATATTTTCTGGGTAGCCCTGCAAATATAATGGGAGGACAATCATGGTAGCAAAAACGGAGCATGAAAAAACCCTGAAAAATAGGGACCTTGATACTATTTACTTGTTTGCCTGTCTTGTCATAAATGAAACCAAACATGTGATTTCATATTGTCTCCATCCACAGCAGCCTACTAATATTACAATTGCAAAACCTGATAGTTCTGAAAGAGATTCTGTGATTCCTTTTCAGAAGTACCTTTGAAGGTTTACACTCATCAGTAAATGACCCTCTCTTAACAATATATGCCAACCCAAGCATCTTCCACCTGAAAATTTTATTGATTCATTTCCAAACTCTCATTGCCACTTTTTTGGTATAGAAATTTAAATACTCTCCTCTAATGTTGCCTCACAAACTCAACAAATCAAGTACAATCTTGTGCTTTGTTTAATAGCTTACGATAGATTAATAAGTTGCTGAATTTGGCTTTTTTTTCTCAGTAATGTGGAATTTGTTCATTTTAAATAAGAGTAGGAAATTTTTAGTTATTCTTGATAGTTCTCATAATTTATGAAGTTTCAACTTCTCATAATTTACTTTTCCTCTAAGTAATAAAATAGACACATACCCTTATAATGTTAATGTCACCAGAAAGCCATACACACACACACACACATACACACACACACACACACACATGTATATGCACATGCGCACACATATGTATGTGGCAAGGATAATATTCATTTTAAGATCTAGAAACACTAGAATTCAATATAAATTCTTGTTACTTATCAGTTAGTTTGTCACTCTGGCATTTTTCCCAATAAGTATTATAGGTGCTAATTTATTTTATAGATGTTCCTTTCTAGGAATAGATGACTTATGTTTTCTCTGACAACTTTACTCTCAATGTCATAGTACATTAAGGAATACTGCACAGGCTCCCTCTGTATTTCTGGTTTTACTTCAAGACCAAATATAAAAGCATTATAGAGATAAAGTCACTCTGATATTATTTCTGACCAAGCCATAGGGAGATGAGAAAAGAAAAACTCTACTGGGAAAAATAAATCTAGTCAAAGCAAATCAATTGCTAAGCTAACAGGACAGATAAGAAACAGAAAGAGACAGAGAGAGAAAGAGGGAGAGACAGAATAAGACAGAGAGAGAGAAATGGAGAGAGAGAGAGAGAGAGAGAGAGAGAGAGAGAGAGAGAGAGAGAGAGAGACGGGGTGGGGGGGTGTGGTTAGGTCCAGTATGCAAAGAAGTTACATGTAGGATTGGTTTGACAGTGGGTTGAATAAGTAAACAGTTAGAGAATTAATGGATCTGCTTGCCAGGATAGAAATAGAGCTTTAAGAGCAGGTTCATTTTGAGAATGTGGGTTTCGAACCTGGATCTGTTTCTTCATACTTGTATGACCACAGACCTCTGGCACTCAGATCCTCATCTGTAAAACAAGGGGTTAGATTAGGTAACTTTGAAGATCCTTTCCAGCTCTACATTTATGATCATCTGAGAGCTCTGACAGTGATAGGGAGTCCTATTAATGGAAAATCTCTAACATATGGAGTTCTTTATGTTAGTGACTGAAGTTCTTCAGTTATAACTGTCCCTGGTATGATAATCTTTAACCATAAAGAAATATACCTTTTATAGATGCACTATTAATGCTAGGCTGTATACTTTATTTTACTGATAACAACTGTGCTCTGAGTCCACAGCAGGGGAACAAATTCATGTCAAAGTAGAGGCCCCTCTGGACTCCAAGATCTCAACCCTCTGTACACTAGTTCTCTCGTAGTCTGATTTGTCTTTCTAACGGGGGACATTGAAAGGGATAGGAGTCATGGCCTGACATTATCTCTCCTAATATATATTTTATTTTAAGTAAGTTAGAGTCTTCATTTGCTGAGCTGTAAATGATGGAAGATTGGTGTAAACCTGGGAGTGCATTTGGCTTGGACAGTGTACCCATGAAAAGCAAGGATAACCATATAATGTTGTAGCAAAATGACTATTTAGAAGGTAGAAAAATAATAGCATAAGATATGCATTTTGTGAAACATAATGCAACCCCCAAAGTACAATTATTTCAGGACAAGTATGAATGGGATCATAACATGCCCCTATGGTAAGATAACAGTGTAGGGGAATAGTTGAGATGGGAAGCCAGTACAGAAGCATGGCAGATTCTCACTTGGGCCCAGCTGCTTCTTAGGCAAAAGGAGTAAAAACAAGCTTATGTAAGACTCAGTCTGAATATCTTGTCATGCATATAATTTGCCACATGCTGGGCTCCTTCTGGATGAGTAAGAACAAGTATGCAATAATATGGTGCATATCATTTTCCTTGTGTACTGAGCCAAGGTTGTAGAGTCAGGGGTATATATTGGAGGGAGACAGTGTCACACAATGAGAAACCCACTGAGCTGACCTGAGTTTGAATCCTGGTTGCACCTGTCTGATCTTGGACAAGTTATCTATTCTTTCTGAGCTTAAGTTTCCTCATTTGTAAAATGATGAGATTGGAATGGATGGCCTCTAAAGTCCTTTACAACTCTTGATATAGGATGCTATATGTTTCTCCATGGTGAGCTTAGGGTTTTACTCACATGTGCATTGTTGTGCATGGATCAGTATAACTTCCTGAAGTTGCCCTTATAATTTTTTTTTCTTAAATAGTATTTTTTCCCAGTTACACATCAAGAAAATTTTTAGCATTCATTTTTACAAGATTTTGAATTCACAATTTTTCTTCCTCACTTCCTGTCTTCTGAAAATCATAGGCAGTTTGATATAGTTTATACATGTGTTCTCATATAAAACATATTTCCATATTAGTCACAGTTGTAAAAGAAGAAACAGATCAAAAGAAAAAAAAACACAAGAAAGAATAAAGTAAGTGAAAAAATATACTTCAATCTGCATTCAGAATACATCAGGTCTTTATTTGTATATAGATGACATTTTCCTTTGTGAGTCCTTTGTACTTGTCTTAGATCATTGTGTTGTTGAGAAGAGCTAAATCATTCATAGTTGTTCATCATACAGTGTTGCTGAGACTGTGTACCATGTTTTCCTGGTTCTGCTCATTTTACTTTGCATCAAGTTTTTGTACAAGTCTTTCCAGGTTTTTCTTAAACCTGTTTGTTCATCATTTCTTATAGCACAATAGTATTCTGTTATATTCATATACCACATCGTGTTCATGCATTTCCCAATTGATGGGCATCCACTTAATTTATGATACTTTGCCCCAGTGAAAAAGGACTGTTACAACTATTTTTTGCACATACAGGTCCTTTTTCCTTTTTTACGATCTTTTTGGGATACAGACCTAGTAGCGGTATTGCTGGATCAAAGATTATGCACAGTTTGATTGCCCTTTGGGCATAGTTACAAATTGCTCTCCAGAATGCTTGGATTACTTCACAGCTCCACCAATAATGCGTTAGTGTCCTAATTTTCTCACACCCTCTCCAACATTTATCTTTTTTTCTTCATATTTAAATGTTTCCATTATGGAAATTGTCAGGGATTCAGACCAATGCCTCTTTGATATATATGATCTGAGGCAGTAGGAATAATAAATTTAGTACCTACTAGATCATATTCCTTCATCTCTATTTACTAGCATTGGGAGTGAGAGGAGCATAGTTTTATGGAGGCAACATGGTGTTTAGTTTAATGGAGAAGACAAAAGATTGTTAGAATGAAGAATTAAAGGCACTTGTAGGAAGAGATGGTTGATAGGCTTTTGGATTCATATCCTTGTAGTGATAAAAAGGAGAAACCAGAAGTATTGGTCCAATATTTTTGATTAAGTAAATTACAACTAGCCAGTGGATACCACATAACAAAACATTACAAAGATGGAGTTGCTACAACAAAGAGAGATAACTATTAAATTGGGTCTTACTGGCTTCCTCCATTTACTAAAGACTATAGCTTTTAGCAACCTGTAGGTCATCATGAAAGTAGTTGTCTATAGCCAGGATAGATTCGAGCCGATTGAAATCTAAGAAATACAGGAGGTACAAACCATGGTTACTAACCTATGGAAGTGTCAGTGGCTTTTATCATGAATTCTGTGTTGGGGAGGAGGCATGTCTATTTTCCAGAAGGCCAATAGTACAGTACTGTTGCTTGAGGGTGCAAATAGTTCATTAAGTTTGGATCTTGATCTGCTGAGAAGTAGGTATTGATCTGGAATTCATTGAGGAGGATATTTTAGGATTTGCACCATATATTCTGAAATGGATTTGACCAAGGAAACCCAGGTGGAAGATGCACTATTCAAACATTTTATTGTTCCCACTAGCAAGAAATGAAGTGGTAGTTCATTCTTGGTTCTGACGTATTGATGGTAAAATCCAGTGCAATAATAACCCATAGGCACTGTGGATTCAGAAGTGGTGGTGTAAAATCTATAGATTTTGCATTGCTTTTTGGCCTAGGAATACATTTCATGTCAATATGAATGCTGATATGCTAACACACATACAGATATCCAACTAAAGTCCTGAATCCAGGACTTGAAAGGGCCATAAGATGAGAGAATACAGTATATGGCTAGACCTTGCTTAGATTTTTGCTATATTGATAGATAGTTTCTTTGACTAGGAGAAATATTAGCAAGTAGAATTTCATATGATCATTGATTTCATGCTCTTAGAGGTCATCTAGCCCAACATTGTTCTTTTTACAGGGGAGGAAAAAAGAGATCAAAAGAAGTTAAGGAAATTACCCAAGGTTGTACACTTAGTATGTAAGAAAAGTAGGATTCAAACTCAAATGACTTAGATTAAATATCTGGTGGCCTTTCAATTATGACTCATTAAATTTAGTCTATAGAAAGTAAAAATGTAAATGTAAAATGGAAATTGAAAGAATCCAACAATCGCCTCCTGAAAAAGATCCCAAAAATAAAACTCCTAGGAGTATTGTCGCCAAATTCCAGAGCTCCTATATCAAGGAGAAAATACTGCAAGAAGCCAGAAAGAAACAATTTGGGTATTGTGGAAACGCAATCAGAAAAACACAAGATCTAGCAGCTTCTACCTTAAGGGATCAAAGGGCTTGGAATATAATATTCCAGAGGTCAGTGGAGCTAGGATTAAAACCAAGAATCACATACCCAGCAAAACTGAGTATCATGCTCCAAGGCAAAATATGGATTTTCAATAAAATAGAGGACTTTCAAGCTTTCTCAGTGAAAAAGACCAGAACTGAATAGAAATTTTGACTTTCAAACACAAGAATCAAAAGAAGCATGAAAAGGTAAACAAGAAAGGGAAATCACAAAGGACTTACTAAAGTTGAACTATGTTGTTTGCATTTCTACATGGAAAGATGATGTGTATGATTCATGAGACCTCAGTATAGGGTAATTGAAGGGAATATATATACATACATACATACATACATATCCATATCCATATATATATATATATATATATTCACATATATGTATATAAGACAGAGAGCACAGGGTGAACTGAATATGAAGGAATGATATCTAAAAAAATAAAGTGAAATTAAGGGATGAGAAAGGGATATATTGAGAGAGGGAGAAAGGGGGAGATAGAATAGGGTAAATTATTTTGCATAAAAGTGTCAATTAATAGCAATTCTGTTGGGAGGGAAGAGGGGGCAGGTTTGGGGGAATGAGTGAATCTTGCTTTCATCAGATTTGGCCTGAGAAGGGAATACCATACATACTCAATTGGGTATCTTACCGCACAGGAAAGAAGAAGGAAGAAGATAAAAAGGGGGGGGGGGATGATGGAGGGGAGGGCAGATGGGGGTGGAGGTAATCAAAAACAAACACTTTGGAAAGGGGACAGGGTCAAGGGAGAAAATTCAATAAAGGGGGAGGGGTTGTGAAGGAGCAAAATACAGTTAGTCTTTCACAACATGAGTATTGTAGAAGGGTTATACATAGTGATACACATGTGGCCTATGTGGAATTGCTTGACTTCTTAGGGGGAGTGGGTGGGAAGGGAAGAGGGGAGAGAATTTGGAACTCAAAGTTTTAAAAACAGATGTTCAAAAACAAAAAAAAAACAAGTTTTTGCATGCGACTAGAAAATAAGATACACAGGCAGTGGGGCATAGAAATTTATCTTGCCCTACAAGAAAGGAAGGGAAAAGAGGATGGGAGAGGAGTGGGGTGACAGAAGGGAGGACTGACTGGGAAACAGGGCAACTAGAATATATGCCATCTTGGAGTGGGGGGGAGGGTAGAAATTGGGAGAAAATTTGTAATTCAAACTCTTGTGAAAATCAATGCTGAAAACTAAAAGTGTTAAATAAATAAATTTATAAAAAAGTAAATAAAATAAAATTGAATAACGATGGGCAAATTATTTGGCTTCTCTAAGTTTCAGCTTCCTCATCTGTAAAATGAAGATCATGTTATTTGTAATACTTATATCACAGAGTGGTTGTGAAGATCAGGTGAAATAATATATGTATTCAAAATAAAAGCACACTGCTTGGCACACACACAAAAAATATGACATCACTTGTCCAAAAAAAAAAAAGAAAATGTTCATCACCTCCCACCTGTAAATTCTGGTAGACTGGAGGTAATCCCTTGCCCCTTCTAACTCAAAGGGCCAGGAGGAAATATCATAACATAGTAGAATTTGGAGATGTGAAAGCTTAGAAATCATTTAGTCCAATAATATCATGAATTAGTGCATTGTATAATCATTAAATGCCTGCTATACACTAAGCCCTGTTATGGAGATACAGAGGTAAAAATAAGCAAACAAACAAATAGATAAGTGGATAAAAGATAAAACAAACATAAATGAATGAATGGGAAGGTAGAGAAACAAATAAATGAGCTAATAGGTAAAAAGATAAATTAGGAAATAAATGAATACAAGAAGCAATCATTAACCTTCAGAATGATTCTTTTGATGAGGAAACAGAAGCCAAGGCATATTAAATATTTTTTCTCAGTCACACCAGTAATTAATAGGAGAGCCAGAATAAGGCCTATTGTTCCCTTCATGCAAATGTTGTTTTTCCACTATAGTATGAATGTTGCCTCTTTATTCCTTGTTTAGAACACTTTCTTAAATATTTCATGACACTAGTTTTCAGTGACTTTTCCTATTTCAAGTCACTCTTTTCTCATATACTGACCTTCACACTACTTTTCCACTTGTCCCATTGCTTTAGCTTTTTAAAAATTCATTTATTTATTTATTTATTTTAGTTTCCAGTATTCAGTTCCACAGGCTTTTGAGTTTTAAATTTTCTCCCCTTCCTTACCCTCCCTTCCTCAAGATGGCAATCTGATATTGGCTATACCTATATATTCATATTAAAAATATTTTCACATTAATCATGTTGTAAAGAAGAATTGTAACCAATGGAATGAACCACAAGAAAGAAAAAACAAAACAAAGAAGAGAAAGCAAAAAGAATGCTTTGATCTGCATTCAGAATCCACAATTCTTTCTCTGGATGTGGATAACATTTTCCATCATGAGCATTTTGGAGTTGTCATTGAACCTTGCATTGCTGAGAAGAGCCAAGTCTATCAAAGCGATTCATCACACAATGTGTCTGTAACTGTGTACAGTATTCTCCTGGTTCTGCTTCCCTCACTCAGCATCAGTTCATAGACATCTTCCCAGTTTTTCTGAAGTCTGCCTGCTTATCATTTCTAAGAGTACAACAATATTCCATTGCATTCATTTACCTCAATTTGTTCAGCCATTCTCCAATTGATGGGCATTGCCTCAGTCTCCAATTCTTTGCAACTACAAAAAGAGCTGCTATAAATATTTTTGTGCATGTGGGTCCATTTCCCACTTGTATGATCTCTTTGGATATAGACCTAGAAGTGGTATTGCTGGTTCAAATGGTATGCACATTTTATAACCCTTTGGGCAGTTCCAAATTGCTCTCCAAAATGCTTGGATCAGTTCACAATTTCACCAACAATGCATTAGTCTTCCAATTTTCCCACATCTTCTCCAGTATTCATAGTTTTCCAATTTTTTTCATCTTAGCCAGTCTGACAGGTGTGATGTGGTACCTCAAAGCTGTTTTGATTTACATTTCCCTAATCAATAGTGATTTAGAGAAATTTTTCATGTGATTACAGATAGATTTAATTTTTTCCTCTGAAAACTGCCTGTTCATATCCTTTGACCATTTATCAATTAGGGAATAACTTATATTCTTATAAATTTGACTCAGTTCTCTATATAGTTCAAAAATGAGGCCACTAGTTGTAAAAATTCTTTCCCACTTTTCTCTTTCCATCCTAATCTTTGCTGGATTGGCTTTGTTTGTACAAAAACTTGTCAATTTAATGTAAATGAAATTATCCATTGTGCATTTCATAATGTTCTGTATTGCTTGTTTGGTCAGTAATTCTTGAATTCTCCATAAATCTGACAGGTAAAGTATTCCTTGCTAACCTAGTTTGCTTGTAGTATCAGCTATTATATCTAGATCTTGTACCCGTTTTGACTTTATTTTGGTATGCAGTATAAGATATTGGTCTCTTCCCAGTTTCTGCTATACTATTTTTGAGTTTTTCCAGTAGTTTTTGTCAAATAGTGAGTTCTTACCTTAGAAGCTGGACTCTTTGGCTTTATCAAAGAGTAGATTACTATAGTCATTGTCTACTGTGTCTTGTGTACCTAACTTATTCCACTAATCCATCACTCTTATTTCTAAGCCAGTACCAAGAAGTTTTGATGATTGCTGCTTTATAATACAACTTAAGATCTAGTATGGCTAGGCCACCTTCCCTAGCATTTCTTTTCATCAATTCCCTTGATATTCTGGATCTTTTGTTCTTCCAGATGAATTTTATTATTTTTTTCTAGTTCTATAAAATATTTTTGGAAGTTTGATTGGTATGACACTTAATAAGTAATTTAATTTAGGTATAATTGTCATTTTTATTATGTTAGCTTGGCCCGCCCATGAGCAACTGATCTTTTTCCAGGTATTTACATTTGGCTCTATTTGTGTGAAAGAGTTTTATAATTGTGTTCATATAATTCTTGGGTTTGTTTTGGTAGGTAGACACCCAAATATTTTATAGTGTCTACAGTAATGTTAAATGTAATTTCTATTTCTATTGCTTGCTGTTGGGCTTTGTTAGTAGTATAGAGAAATGCCTAGGATTTTTGTGGGTTTATTTTATATCCTGAGATTTTGCTAAAGTTATTTATTATTTCAATTAGTTTTTTACTTGATTCTCTAGGATTCTCTAAGTATATCATCATATCATCTGCAAAGAGTGATAACTTAGTTTCTTCTTTGACTATTCTAATTCCTTCAATTTCTTTTTCTTCTCTTATTGCTAAATCTAACATTTCTAGTGCCATATTGAATAACAGGGGTAATAATGGACATCCTTATTTTGCCCCTGATCATATTGGAAATGCTTCTAGCTTATGCCCATTACATATAATACTTGCTGATTGTTTCAGGTAGTTGCTACTTATCACCGAAGGAAGACTACATCTATTCCTATGCTCTGTAGTGTTTTTAACAGGAATGAGTGTTGTATTTTGTCAAAAGCTTTTTTTGCATCTATTGAGATAATCACGTTTCTGTAAGTTTTGTGGTTGGTATGATTAATTGTACTAACAGTTTTCCTAATATTGAATGAGTGCTGTATTCCTGGAATTCTCATGATAAGTTTCTGTAATCTTTTTGCTAATTTTTATTTAATTTTTTTGCCTCTATATTCTTTAGGGAAATTACTTTTTGATGATATTTCTCTGTTTCAACTCTTCCTGGCTTAGGGATCAGTACCATATTTGTATCATAAAATAATTCGGTAGGACTCCTTCTTTGCCTGTTTTCCCAAATAGTCTATATAGTATTGGAATTAATTGTTCTTTAACTCTTTGATAGAATTCACTTGTAAATCTGTCTATCCCTGGAGATATTTTCCTAGAGAGTTTACTGATGGCTTGTTCAATTTCTTTTCCTGAGATGAGGTTATTTAAGTATTTTACTTCCTCATCTGTTAATCTGGGCAGTTTATATTTTTGTAAATATTCATCCATTTCACTATGATTGTCAAATTTAAGGGCATATAGTTGGGCAAAATAGTTCCTAACTATTATTTTAATTTTCTCTTCATTGGTGGTGAATTTACCTTTTTCATTTTTTGTTTTGGTAATTTGGATTCCTTGTTTCTTTTATTTCTAAATCAAATTAACCAAAGTTTACTTCTGCCTGGATGTTTAAATAGATGACTTTCAAACATCCTGGGTCCAAGAACCCTAGGAACAGCTGCTACCACTGCCTCAGGTCCTGGGCAGGACTGTGCTTCTCTCTCACCCAGTTATGTCAGACTCCTCTCTTGTGCTAAGAAGTCTAGGAATAGCCACTGCTGCCAGTGATTCAGTTCCCTTGGGTCTGCTCTGGGTTTTGCTGGTGTAGCCTGTGTACTAGATGATACTCCTTTCCAAGTCCGATGCATCAGACCATTCCTGTTGACTTTTCGGTTTGCCCTGGGCTGGAAATCTCCCACACTATGTCTCTTTGTGGATTCTTCCACTCTAGAATTTGTTCAGATTCACTTCTTAGAGGTATTTGAAGGGGTTTGGGAGACAGCACAGGTGAGTCCCTGCTTTCAGTATGCCCTCTTGGCTCCACCCCCCTTTACCTTTTGATTCACAATATTCCATATTAGAATATAAACTCATTAAGAGTATGGATTATTTCATTCTTTATACTAATATCTGTAGTGCCTAGCACTGTTGCTAACACATAGTAGTCAAATAACAGATGATTATTGGATCATTGCTAAATTAGTTTGTTTCTCTTCAAACTATTAACAGTCTTCATTTCTATTCACATTCAGTGGTGACTCCTCTAACAGCATGATTACCAATTCTCAACTTCTTTGACTACTGAATGTTCTTTTAGCTACATATCAACAAAATAACATCTGAGAAATCATCATCTTTCCAAATTGCTTTGAAATAAAGATCTTAAATACAAAAGTATCACTATCTACACCTACACTATATTTCCTCTTTACCTTATCCTGGGTACATTGTACCATGTTATGGTAATTTGATCCAGCTAGAGGCTATTATTTTATCTCCTCTACTCTGACTTTATCTTCACATATATTCTAACTTGTATTAATATTTAACTAAATACTTGCTTGATCTCATGTATCCCTCAACATTCACCAGTCCAAATCTAGTAATTGCCATCCCTGGAGAATCTCAGGTATGCAATTTATTTTTCTGCTTTTATTCACAAACCATTGAGTATCACTAGATAAGCTCAGAAAATCTAGCAATTATCATTTACTATTAAGATGTTGCCCATAGACAATGTTCAAAATATTTTTTCCACTTAAGCCTCCATCAGCACCTTCACCATGTATACTTCAAGTGGATGAGTAGCATTCATCACTTCGGAGACTGAAGATATCAAATATAAGCTGGCACAGATCCTTTCCTATATTCCTCAAAATCACACTACATGGCCACCCAATCATTCCTTTTATCCCTGGTTATGGGGAAAAATATACCAAATACTCACTAATACTAATCCTTCTACTGGAACCCTGATCCTATTCTTTTTTGCCTACCTTTAACATATTGATCTTGTCTATCATTCATGTTGTCTTTCTCCTCTATGAGTTCTTTTTCTTCTTCCTAAATCCATATTCAGTTCTCTATCATCCTAAAAACATTTTTGCATGTCCACTTTTTAAAAATATTTTTTAGCAATCCAGATATCACTGTCATTTCTCCCTAATCCTTCACTGCTGAGCTTTTTGTAAATATTGACCATGAAGGTCACCTCTTTCTTATTTTCACTCCACTCATTAAAATATGATTTCTGCACTTAACAACCTAAGGCAATTGCTCTCTCTGATGTCATCAATGCCATTCTACTCACTATATCTAACAGAATTTTTACTATCAGAATCTCCTTTTGCTGCTCTGCAGCATACGACAACATTTACCTCCTCCTTATGCTTGATATGTTTTACTCCATTGGTTTTGTTCTGGTTATTTTCCCATTCCTCTATTGCCATGACCTCCTAATGGATTATCTCCTTTTCACTCATTTACTCCTCATTTTTATCCTTCATTCCTAATGGGAATTAGGAATAGATTAATATTGGTTATCCATAGATCTATTCATGGCACTCCTCTGCTCAAAAAAACATTGATGACTCTCTATTGACTATCAACCTTATTTTCCTGGCATTAGAGGCCCTCTTAAATCTATCAACCTACTTTTAAACCTTATCTTGTTTTCCTTTCTTCCATTTAATTTATCCTGAAAATAAATTAGATAATTCCATCCCCAACAAATCCTGTGATTTTTTTGTTTTCATACCTTTGTTCACTGATCTCTATAATTATAAGGTCTTCACTTCTATCTTCATCTTCTGAATTGTTTTCTTTAAAAACTAATGGAAGTGCCATAAATTCCAAAAATCATTCCAATTCCCTGCTGTTGGCAATGACCTCACCTCTTAGGCATTACAAAAAACTTAGTTTTACAATTGCCTATATATATATATATATATATATATATATATATATGCACACACACACACATACATATACATACACACATACATATGTGTGTGTGGACAAAATGTGTGATTTCAATAATTTGGGGAGCTTCAAGATGATAAAACTCCCTCAAACAACACTGGCAGAAACTTCTCTGCAATTTATAATTTTAAAAAGTTGTCTCGAACATTGAGAGATTTAGTTATCTGCATCACTTAACCAGTATGTGTCAGAAGATATCATACATTATTCATTTATAATTTGTCCCAAAGTTGTTTGACTCTATTTTCTTTTATGTTTATTTTTCTGTAAGATTTATTCTGATATGAGAGAGGAGTATTAAAGTTCTCTACCATTATTTTACTTCATATCAGTGTCTGTCACTTTTTGTGTTATTGAGAGCATGCAGGTTCTATATTGTCAGTAGGGTCACTATTCCTTTTAGTGTCCCTAAACAAAGGGTTACAATCAATCATAAATGCAACTTGTTTTAATATACTCCTTTCCAATATTCCTTTTTCATTTAAGCTACAGGAACCTAGGATAAATCAATCTATTTCTTTCATGTTGTGGGTAGGACAATATCTTCCAATGAACTGTAGAAGTAACGAATCATAAGATGGAACTTTTCACAAATCTATAACCCGACTTTCTCTTTCCTTTTAGGAGAATGGTGGCTTGCGAGACAGGCTTCCTGAATGAACACTCTGATGATTGGAGTTCATTAGATGATAAGGAGTGTACCATTTGAGGGTTTTTCTTCTTTGGCATGTGTATTTAGCTATAACTACTCAACATCTATAAGATAACTGCTTTTTGCCCCCTTTTGAGCAAGAGAAGGAAGAACATTTTAGAGTTGAAGTACTTTGTATAAAGTGACTGTCTGCCATTTAGATGGTAAAATAATCCTGTGAGTCTCTTACTGTGTGTTTCTACTTATACGTGTCCATGAGGCAACCTAGGCAATACAGGCAAGAAGTATTTTGGATGAGAAGGTGTAAAGGCAATCAATGAATGGGAAGATATTTCCCGCCCATTTGAGTGTGCTCTCAGGGTCCTGGGGGGAGTGGCTAGGACTGGAGCCAATGATAGGCGCTTGAGTTCTGGTGGCTCAAATGATGTCCTGGTCAATGTGATGATGTCTGGCGACTGTGTGGGGGGAGGGAACACAGTTTGGAGATTGGGATGAGGTGTTGGCAGCAGCACAAGTGGCGGCATGGCTACAAAACAGCAGGACTGACCCTCGTGTAGACAGGAGAGTGCTGAGCAGGGGCTTGAGACCAGTGGGTGGTCTTGCTGGAGGTCCCTGGCATTGGGGAGGGGAAGCACCAGTATGGCTTGGCTTGCTGCCATAATGTTTTTATGTGGTCTCGTATTGTGAGATGGGTATACTGGTTTTGGAAGATTCTTGCCAGGATGTCAAATTGGCAGCACTGGTCCATGGGTATGCTACTTTGGAGCTTCAATAAATGCTTTAACTCCTCTGCCTTCTACTTAGAGATTTCCTTGTATCCTGTGATTCTGAACCATTCAGGCATATTCATGGTTATCTTTGAAGTCATGAATTCTGCCTTAATGTTATAGAAGGTGGGGAAGAGTTCAAATCTGTGCTGATGGACAGAATGTGCATGCACACATATCCTTCTATATTGTACATATAAAATCGTAGAATTTTCAAAGTGAAAAGTAAGTAGCTCAGAAGATCAGGGTTTCAGACAAGATTCTACAGGTCTATATCCTCTGGAGGGGTTATTACATCATGTAAGTGCATATCTACAATTCTTTGGGCTCCTTCTGGCAGACATACTTTACTTCTTAAAAAAGAAAGGAGACAAAATAAATTGTAAATGCAAAGAATAGGTGGGGGCTGTCATTTTCATCATGCTTAGGAAATGCTACCAGAATGACTTATAAGAAAAGTCAAAAAATCAATAAATGATGAAAATAGATAGCAGGTAGAGGAAGGAATGAAAGTGAAAAGATGCTAAGAAAAAGTTGAGGTAAGTCATTGTCTGCAAGGAAGGAAGGGAGGATCACATAGGAGAAAGGGAAGGTGTCTTTTGTGTCTGAGATATGTCATCATTGTAGATGAAGAGGGAATGAGACAGGAGTCAAGTCAATAAGCATTTTCAAGACACCTAGTATGTGCCAGGAAGGAGCTGTTCTAATAGCTGAAGAGAAAAAGAAAGGTAAAAATAGTCCTTGCACTTCACAAGCATTGAATCTAACGGGAGAGTTAAAAACCAAGGGTTATTTATGTGTATAAAAAACATACATCCATGAAAATTAGGAGATAGTCTCAAAGGGAAGGCACTAATAGGAAGAAGGACAGAGAAATCAACTTGGAGACATGAAAATTTGGACAACATCAAAGTCAGCGAAGTGAGGAGTTGCATGAGGTTTAATTGGAAAGAATTACAGAAAAGAGAGATATTTTAAAAAGAACAGAGTTGGGATATATGGTGTCTTCTGTAAGGAACAATGAGGAAGCCAGAGTCACTGAATAATACAAGGTGTGAGGGAAATTAATTTCTAAGAAGAATGATAGCGGGACTAGTTATTAAGAGTTTTAAATGTGAAAAAGATGGTTTTATATTTGATCCTAGAGACAAAAGTTAGTATAGGGGGAATGCTACAGACAGACCTGAAGTTCAGGAAGATTGCATACTGGTCCAGAGTGGGAGAATATGTGAGTCAAGGAGAACAAACAGTAGGCAATAATAATAGTCCAGGTATGAAGTAGTGGGAGCCTACACTATTGTGGTAGTGATGGCACAGGAAAAGAGATGTTTCAAAAATAGAATGGCCCAGACACGCCAACAGATTGGATATATAGGTTGAGGGAGATTGAGGAGGAAAGAATGAAACTATATTCTGAGCCTAAATAACTGGAAGGATGGTGGTAGACCTGATTTCGATGAGGAAGCTCAGAGATGAGGATGGTTTGGGGGGGAGAAAGATTATAAGTTAAGTCTGGAACATGTTGAGTCTATGTGACATTCATTCTGAGATGTCTAATAGGCAGTTGGAGATGTGATGATAAAGGTCAGGGGAGATATTAGGGATGTATAAATGGATCAAAGAATCTTCTGCTTAGAGATAATTTAATGTATTGGATCTAATAATAAGACTGAGTAAAATAGTGTAGTAGAAAGACAGAGAACTTCCAAGGACAGAAATTTTGGAGACATCTATAGTTAGTAGGTGCGATCTGGATGAAGATCCAGCAAAGGAGATTGAGAAGAGGCTATAGGACAGGCAGGAGGAGAACCAGAGATGCAGTATCATGAAAATATATAGTGATGAGGGTTGATTGGTTTGTTTTTATCCTTCATTCTCAAAGAGGACCAAAATGACATCACTATGTTGTAATGAAGTTAAAGTGTGCCTGACTGTGGCTGATTCGACCAGTGTGAGCTTGGGATTCTCTGCCACAGGAAGGGAACAAACAGCACATGTGAACATTTGGGGTGGATTCTCTAAATTTGCACATCTTGCATTTCCTTTGAGCCATATCAATTCTGCTTTGCTCATAGAGCAGAGCACCTTCTCTGCTATGGGTACTCCCTGCTGAGCAGTCTTGTGGCAGTGTCTCCCAGTGTCTCTTCAGAGAGACTTTGAGAGTGTCCTTATAGTGCTCCTTCTGACCACCATATGAATGCTTGCCCTGTGTGATTTCTCCATAAAATAGTATTTTTGGAAGCATATGTTTTTCATTCGAACAATATGATAAGCCCTTCAGAATTGTACTCTCTGAAGTAGAGTTTGAATACTTGGCAATTTAGTTCAAAAAAGGACCTCAATGTCTGGTATGTTGTCCTGCCAGATTATCTTCAGAATCTTTCTAAGACAATTCAAATGGAAGTGATTCAGTTTTCTAGTATGGCACTGCTATACTGTCCAGGTTTCACAGGTATAGAACAATGAGGTCAGCACAATGGGTCTATAGACTTTCAGTTTGGTAGTCAGTTGACTACCTCCTTTCTCCCACACTTTTCTTTGGAGTCTCCCAAACACTGAGTTACCTCTAACAATGTGTCTGTCAACCTCATTATCAATGTGTACATCGCTAGAAAATGCTCTCCTGTTTTCCCAGTCATCAATGGAGTGAAACAATGTATATGCTTGATCCCATGCTTTTTAGCATGATGTTTTCAGCCATGTTGTCAAATGCCTTCAATGAGGATGAACACAGCATCAAGGTTAGCTACTGAATTGAAGGTAAATTCTCCAACTTGTAAAGGCTACAAACAAGACCAAAGTAAAAGGAGTACTGGTGCTTGATTTTCTGTTCCCAGGTGATTGCACACTCAATAAAGCCTCTGAAACTGAGATGCAACAAAATATAGATCAGTTCTCTATTGATTGAGTTAATTATGGCCTAAGAAGACACCAAGAAGACACAGATGCTCCATCAGCCAGCACTACACCATCTAATATGTGGAACCATTGATTCCAGCAAATAGAGAAGTTTTAATGTATAAGCGATGTATAAGTGATGAGGGTACACAAGAGAAGGCCATTGACAGTGCCAAAGGATAAGGAGCAGTCAAGAAGAATAAGGACTGAGAAAATGCCGGTAGATTTGGCAATGAAGAAATCACTTACTGGTAACTTTGTAGAGATCAGTTTCAGTTCAATGATGAGGTCAGAAGCTAGATTGTCGAGAGTTAAGAAAAGAGGAAAAAAGAAACATGGGCGGGGAGAAAGAAAGTAATGGTAGCAGATATCAGGATCAAGCTTTCTAGATGAAATGAATAGCCTGATTGTCCGCAGCTGTAGGACTTTTTAGTTTACATTATCTGCACTTGCATTTTTTCAGGTAAATTTATATTATCATAGCAAGGACTGAATATTTTATTTGGCAGGGCAGAATGCTACATTAAATATTGTCTTTCAAAAATATTTCTTATATGCATAGATCCAAAGTATACAGATACCTCGAAAGATACAACAACATGAGTAACCTTGTTCAACAACCCTCTGATTATTAATATCAAGTAAAGCATAAAACAGATATGTGAAAAAGCCCAGGGAGATCAGGGTCAATGACTCCTAACCCTTTTCGGTATAAGAATCTTCTCTAGGAATTACGCATAATAGCCAAGGGCACCACTTGATTGAATTGGAAAATTTAAAAAAAAATCAACGTCTGCATTGTGGTTAAAAATGGATATAATTCTAAATATCACTTCAAGCCTGAATATGTAGCATATATTGTACTACTGCTGTAAAATTGTAAATTCTTCCAGATGTCAAAGGCAGGGGAGATCTTAACACAAGGAATACAGTTTTCCCAGAAACTAGAAACATGAGACCAGTTAGCCAATTTTAATTTGTCCTACTAGACCCTAATAATTTTTATAATAAAAATGCCCATTTAGTTTGATGATGTTATGACTACATCTATAACTTCAGATACCATTCATATTCATGAGTATCAATTTGCATATGCATTTAATATTCTCAGGCTTTGCAACACTTATTGTGATATGTTATCTAAATTACTAGCTCCCGCTTTCAAAGAGTGTTTTAAGTGTGTAGTAATGGGGTATGGTGTGCCATAGAACTCAAACAAAGAAATCAAAATATTTTCAGAAGCCCAATTGAAGCATTCCTCCTAAGGGATTCCTAGTATCTTTCTGTTTCAGGCAGATCCCTTTAAGTCAAGGTGCTCCACAATATTAGCTGAGTTGATAATTTTAGAAGAATGTTTAGGCATTGCACTTGCATATTATCTCACTCTTCTTTGTATATTAAAAAAAAAGCTTTTTGTTTGAAGATACCCTTTGCTTGGTATAAATAGACTTAAGTATTCCCTTTTTCCCCTCTGTTCAAACAATGGCTTATGTAGTGGAGGAGAACACTGATAGCAGATAAAAGTCTATTTTCTTGGATACTGAGATTAAAATGTTTAATTAATTAATGTTATTATTTTAAGAAGTAAGCTACTAAAGTCTTACTTTCTCCTAACAATAACAGCTGTCCAAAGGTGAAAAAAAAAACTGACTTGGGAGCTGTCAGGTGCCCTTTCACAAGGAATATTAAAACAATGTGTATGAATAGTTATTATTGTATGAGGGATTTTTCTTCAGGTACATGTTAGTGTAGATGATTTCAGGGCTACCTTTTAATTCTGAAGTTTATTTTTATTATCTAATCCTCCAAAAATGGTATACTAATTTTAGTTAAAAGTAAAGTTTATTGCTGGGCATAAACACCCCATGTATAACCAAAATATTTAGAGTTTAAATTTCTATGATCCCCAGAATAATGGAAACAAAATGGATTTCCATAAATTGGAGAATTGCTCAATATACCATGTTTCCCCTTAATTTGGGGGCCTGAAATTTGAAAAAAAAAATGTATTACATAAAGTTATTGAACTCAATTTTTATTTCATCATTAAATTCATACAACTCCTCATCACTGTCAAAACTCCCATCCATTAGCTTGTCCTCATCTGTGTTGGTTGACGAATCACTGTCTTCTTGTATTGCCTCGTCCTCAGTTCCATCTACTGCATTTGAAATGCCACACTTCTTAAATGACTTGACAACAATCTCAATCTTGATATGATCCCAGGATCTTTTCACCCAGGTACATACTTCTCCTATGGTTGGTTTCTTCACTCTTGCTTCTCATGGCCTTCTTCTGTGGTAGCGTTCTCAGTAGGGTTTCTTCTTCCCATAGCCAATCTTGGATTGTTTTCTCAGTTGGAGGAAATCCAAACTTACGTTCAGCAGCACAATTTCCATTCATTTTTGAAAACCGGATCACCTTTAACTTGAATTCAGCACTGTACAAAAAATCTTTTCTGAGACATTTCTGGGCAGAACATGGCAAAACATAACCTACTATAACGGTAACAAATGCAAAACAATGAGTGCAAAGACAACCTCAAAAAAAGTGGGAAATGCAAGTAAAAAAAAATCTACAATCACTGTATAAGATGCACCCAGTTTTTATACCCCAATTTTTTTCAAAAAAAGGTGCATCTTATACATGGGGAAATATGGTAACTACAACAATAATAATAATACTCTTCATAATGTTTCAGAATTTACATAAATACATTGTCATTTGATATACTTTGTGAAGTGTAATATTATTTCTTTTAAAAATGAGGAACCTGAAACTGAGAGGCATTTATTAATTTAATGAAATATTATGAAGGATCATAGACTTAAAGCTGTAAGAAATCTTAGAAACATCAGTACATTTGGTGCATCATAGACTCAACATCAATGTTTTCCTGGACTTAAAAAAAACTATTATCCTATTTTTTCAACATTTTACAGATGCAGCAGAAACAGAATCAGCAAATTTCATATACAAAATGAAGTTGTCATACAATAAAAAATGACTTTTACTTGATGCCAACCAAGTTGACAAAATACTCTTTAATTATTTTAAATGATTTTAAATAATCTTTAATTATTGATAAAAGCTAAAGTCTAAATTTCCAAAATAGGAGATTTGGAGAGCCCCTCTTTGTTTCCCAAATCCATTTTCCTTCTACTCTATCACTTCTAGTCATCTCTTTAATTATATCTTTATCTATCTATCTACCTATCTATCTATCTATCTAATCTATCTCACTATCATCTATAATTATCTATCTATCTATCTATATGTATATATATATAAATATATATTATCTATATCCATAGATGAATGATAGTTTGCACACACTCACACCCTTTTCATAATGTTTGCCTTGCTGCAACTATAGTTAATGCTAGTCTATTCTAGACCTCCCTAGGACAGAGAGGAAAGGCCTCCACTTCTGACCTTCTCTGTGATAGCTCTTCCATCCACACTTGACAATTTTTTATAGTTTGTATTAATGTCAGAGAATGGTGTGAGAGTTAGATAATAGTAAGGATCTTGTTTTTTTACAGCATTCCTGATAACTTATTATACTAACACAAAAGCTTTTTTACTTTTAGAAATGCTACAGGTACATCTCTCCTCTTTCATCTCTTGTAAAATTGATAACAAATTCATCTCATATTAATGCATTTAAGAAGATCTAATATAAAGTGAATCATTCTTAATCCCTTCTCATGTTAAAAGCAATAACCTAGATCTAAAAGCACACACATAATCAAAGGATTAATATGAAATAATGGCCTTGCCAGAGATGTCACAGGACACATAGCATACCCTAGATATTGTAAAATTTCATAGGCTGTACCTATTGATTGGGTTCACTTTGGATCCGGTGGAGAGTAGCACTGAATTAACTATGGGAAAATCTTGGGTTTATTGATTTGGAGATTGTTTTCTGTAATATTTTCAGTTTATAACTCCAACATTGAATAGATTTCTGGAACCAGTAAAAATAAAATATTTATGTAATATGAAATATAAGCTCCTAGCATATGAAAATTGTCTCTTTACCTCAGTAAAAAAATAATTAGGATAAATACAGAGAAGCATGATAAGACTTATTTGGACTAAAGCTGAGTGAGGTCAGCATAAGACAAGAAGAGAACATACACAAGGATGTCAGTAATATAAATGGAAAGAATAATCATAAAAATATCAAAAGCAAATATGCAAAATTGTAAAAATTAACTATGACACCAGTGAAGAGATTAGGGAAAGTAATTCCATCCATTCATTTTCAGAAGTTGGAGATATATGAATGTAACACATTGCACAAATTTTCATAATTTTGTGATATATTGGTCATTATGTTTGATATTTGGGGCAGCTAGGTGTCCTAGTCGAGAGGCCATTGGGCCTAAAGCCAGGAAGACCTGAGTTCAAATAGGCCCTTAGACACTTACTGGCTGTGTTATCCGGGGAGAATCACTTAATTCTGTTTGTGTTACTTTCCTCTTCTGTAAAATATGCTGGAAAAAAAAAATGACAGATCACTCCAGTATCTTTGCCAAGAAATCCTTAAATGGGGTCATGAAGAGACAGACATGACTGAAATGACTGAACAATAACAAAATAATTGATGTTGTTATGTTGATGTAATTAAATCTCATATATTGATTCATATTTTAATTTCGATGTTATTTTTCCTCTTTTTTCCTTTTTAAAATATAATAGTTTGGGGGAGGGGATTTCTCTCTGGAATGAGGAAGAGGGATACTGGTAGAAAATATGGTAATTAAATAATAAAACTTATTTAGAAAATACTGACTCTCCCACTCCCCCCTGAAAACCATTTTACATATATACCTTTGTTTCAGTCTATCCTAAGTGTTATATTGGTCTCTTCACTATTTCTTGAACATACCTCATTTATTTATACCTCCATGTTTTTTCTTGTGTTCTTCCCAGCAAGTGAATTTCCTTTCCTCATCTCAATACTTTTTTGCCCCTTTAAGTGGCAAATCTATTACATTTCCTCTTTCAGCTATTGAAAAACAGTGACAAAAATCAGTATGAGATAGTATAATAAGTTAGACTCTCTATTAGTACAAGTACTAACATTAATGGTACTTTGAATATTTTCAAATATGAAAATACCAACATATTAATAAATATGGATTGTGAGGACAGGTTTTACCTTGATAATCATTGTGAACAATGAACAAAAGAATTGCAATAGTGAAATCCAGGATACTGCTCAATGATGACAAATTTGGTTTCAGTACATCTTTATGTTAAGTCACTAGAGTTTTCAGGAAGAAACACAGAAAAAAAACAACACAATTTTCATCTTAAACCTTCAAATCCATCTCAAATACAATTCCTTTGGAAGTTTTCTTCAATGGTATAGATTTAACTCATTCATCAATTTCCCTCCTGTGTAATTCTTTTTCATGCCCTCCTCCAAAGTTCTCTCAAGTGGGTCTACCCAACATAAGGAAGGATTTCATACCGGAGTATATCCTGGCATTGAAAAGTTAGCAGTGCAGCATATATGTTCTCCACTTGTCATGCCATGCTTAGGCCACATGGCATCTCTTCCTATCACATAATTTATTCATGCCATTTAAAATCTTTTTATTTTCCTGAATTCTGCATTGGCCAAATGTTGCAGAAGTCTCGGAACCACATTTGCCCTTTCCCTTCCCTTCTATGCAATATTTATTTTCAATTCCTAATTTTCATCTTTATCCCTTGGTCCTTTTAATTAGCCTTCCAAAAAGACCTATATAATATTTTTTGGCATTTCTATTCATTTATCTTATTTACTAAGTTCGATGACTAGAAACAAAAGAGTTTCAGTGTACTTAGTACTCCTGAGAGGGATTTTTTTCCTACTATACCATTCAAAATCTACAAACAATTACTTGCTGCTTCCATCTTTCTCAAATCATGTTATTTGGATCAAAAGTCTCTTTCCCAAATGATTCATAGTTAAAAGCACACAAAATGTAAATACTACAAAGCTAGAAATAATGTAATGAAATGAATTTTATTCTATATTTTCAATCTTTTTTTCATTTCCTTTACTTATAACAATGCACTTAGATATAGCTATATTTTAGAAATACATAGTATTTTCTAAGTGAATTATAGGCTTTTAAATTATAATACGTTCTTGTCTTTTTTAACCTGAAATGAAGCTATATAACTTTGAAATTTTCAGAATCTTATGAAAACATTTAAAGTACAATCAATTTAAAACTTAATTCAAAAAAAAGTTAAATTCAAATGACTTCAGTCTAAATAGAATGGGGATAGTATCATGTGTAAATTTATTAAGTCAGCCATAGACAAAATGCATAAAATATCAGACACAATCTCTGTATTGTGTTTTTTATACCTGCATTTATGTTTAGAAGAATGACTGTGATGTAAAAGCAAAAGACTATCAAACTTCTCTAAAAGAACCCTACAAAATGTTTAAAATATATTAAATTTATATAGACATTGTGCTATGATTTGACAATTTTATTTACATTATTTCATTTGATTCTCACAATAGTTATATGACATAGGAGGATTCTGGGAAGATGGCAGAATAGGTCAGAAATTTCCAAGGTTTTAAGAATTTCACCCCACAAAAGAGATAAAATATCACCTTAGGGCAAACAAAGTGTCACTAAAAATAAATAAGAATAGTGGCACAACAGAGATCTCCCTGGGACAGTTTGAGAAGATCAGAAGAAAAAAATCCCAGGACTACTGTTGGTACCTGCGAAGAGAAAACACCTCCAGACTGGGTCTGCTTTAACAAGAAACAAGTCCTGGGGTTAGTTGGTTTGAGAGGCTGACCCAGCCCCAGACATAGTAACTTTTACCTCAGGAATAGTAAGAAGATTTGGGTGTGTAAGCCTGGGAAGATCAAGGGAACCTCTGCTGAAACCCAGACCAGTTGTGATGCAAAGAGCGGGGGTGGGGGGGCAGGGTTGAGAAGGAACCAGAACACACCGCATGAGTGCAGAAGCAGTGGGACAGGATACTGCTGACTGTGGGTACCTACAGGAAGCTGGAGGTCTTGGTTTGAGTTCAAGGTCAATGGAAAGAACTGAAAAGGATCAGAGACCAGAGGCACTATCCCCCATAAACCAGGAACAGAAATGATTATAAAATCTAAATAGTTACAAAAAGTGCACAGACAAAAAAAGAATCCAACCATGGAGAGTTACTACAAGAATAGAGAAGACTAAGTTTGTCTTCAGAAGAGGATACTGAAACAAAGGAACTCTCCTCTACCCCAAAGAGTAATGTCAAATGGTCACCTGTGCAAAAAGAATTTGTTGAAGAACTTAAAAAAAGACTTTAAAAATGAAATGAGAGAGAATGAGGAAAATTTGAAAAAAATTAGAATAATACAAGAAAAACAAGAAGATTATATGACAACAAAGTCAACCAATTAGAAAAGGAGATTCAGAATCTTAAGGAAAAAAAATGACTCCTTGAAAATCAGAATTAGGCAAAGGGAAGCCAGTGAAGTTATGAGATAAAGAAATTTTATACATACATTCATATATATGTACACACACACACACACACACACACACACACACACACATATATATAGAATGAAAAAGCAGAAGAGAATGTGAAGCATCTCATAAGAAAAAAATAGATCTAGAGAACAGATCAAGAAGAGAAAACATAAGAATAATTGGACTACCTGAAAGTTCTGATTAAAAATAAAAGAATCTTGACACAATAATACAAGAAATAATTAAAGAAAATTGTCCTCTAGCAATAGAAAAGGGGGGGGGAAGTAGAAATAGAAAAAAATCCATTGATCATAACTACTATGAGGAACACTCAGAAATATTAAAATAAAATTTCTAAACTCCCAGAACAAGGGTAAAATATTAAAAGCAACAAGAATAAACCAATTTAAATATGATGATGCCACAACTGGAATCACACAAGACCTAGCAGTGGAGACATTAAAGGACCTCAGGTCATAGAACATTATATGTCAAAGGGCAAAAGAACTTGGTCTACTGCCAAAAATATCGTATCTAGCAAAGTTAAGTATAATTCTGATTTTTTTAAAAAAATGGACATTTGATCAACTTTCAAACTATCAACACTTTGTTAAAAAATGAATTTAATAGAAGATTTGACATAAAAAGGCCAAGAGAAATATAAGGTATATATCAAAGACTGATTATAAGGGATTCCATAAGGACAGACCATTTACTTTTTATATATGTAAAATATAAGTCTAAGATTATTATTAATAATTGAATCTCATAAGAAAAATTGGGGTAAGCCTGAGTATGATATCAATTTAAAAAGTAAAACCATGTAGGAACAGCTAAAAAGAGTAATTATTTTATACAAATGAGGTGCAATAAATACAAAGGAATTAGATGGGAGAAGGGAGCTGGTAGTTCTGCTAACCTACTTTCATCAGGAATGGGTTTAAGAGGAAACAATACATACCTATTAAGAAGAGTATAAAAGTGTTCTACATTCTGAAGAAATGAGATGGTAGGGGCATAGAGAGAGGAGGAAGACAAGGCAGAGATCTTTAGAGGAGTGGGTGAGAAAATAGGTAAAAGAGGGTGTAGAAGGGTGTTTAGATTTGTGGGAAGGGGAGGAGAGGGAAGGATCCTTGGAGGGAGGTAGGCAAGTAATAGGAGGGCAAAATAGCAGGTGGAAGTAAAGCAAAGGAGGAAGGAGCGATAGAGAACAAGAGATATGCAAAAACTTAAAAACAAAGATCAGGAGTACAATTTATTTGGGAAAGTATATGTCGATATGTGTGTGTGTGTATATATATATATATATATATATATATATATGTACATATATATGTAAATATGTGTGTGTGTGTGTGTGTGTGTATCTATACCTACAGAGAAACATCCAAACTTAATTGTAGTCATGGTGGGGGAAGGAGAAGAAAGTAAAAAACTGCACAGTGTAGAACAAAAGCAAACCTAAAAGGAAGCAAAAACCAACAATTCTCCACACAACTTGTGTTATTTATTATATAGGATTTCCCAAAATGAAAATTCATTGTTACATATTTTGAATCCTCCCTTATGTTCTGCTATGCAAATGACATGCTTATTTTTCTTTCTTTGTATTTAAATTCCAATATTTAAATTTTTGATATTTTTTTTCTTTTCTCTCTTCTGTATTTGTGTTCTGGCATTTGAGTCTAAAATAATTTTTAAATAAAAAATAGTTATATGATACAGCATATAGAAATGATTTTTCCATTTTACAGTCAGGGAAATATAAGTATTTATTTTTATGTAGAAGGGTAAGTCATTGTTTTTTTTTATTATTGTTTTATTTTCGTGAGTGAGCTAGATTTACTTATGCTGCCAGGTATAGGAAGTTTGTCTCTGTGTTTGCATTCTTGCTTATGACATGGACATGAGAAAAAGAAATATAGGTGGGTGGCCACCAGTGCTCAGTGCTTTGACTTAGGTTCTCATTTCCCTTGCATTTAGAATCTAAAGTTTAAATTCATTATCATATGATATTTCATATTTTTTACCACAACTATCTTGTATTTCCCTCCGGTTCCCTTTAAGATTCTTATCTCCTTTACCACTTCACATGGTCCCAAAGGAAACCATATCCATGTGATAGTAAAGAATGCTTTATTAAATGAATCAGAATTTTAAGAAATACTTATAATTTTTAAGTGCCGGAAAACTTGTACTTTCTAGGTAAGTATGAATTGTTAATGTTTTTAACAATTTAACTTTCACCAGAGTACAGATAATCCTCACAGCAACTATTGGTCCTTCTTCATCAATTTCACAATTATGATGTATCCTTGAATTGTGATTGGTGACCCCACTTTGAATGATAACGATGTAACTGTCACCTCCTAGAAATTTTCCAGATTAATTCTAGATCCTAAACATCACTGGAGATTCTCCTGAGAGGTATCTGATATCACTTTGTGCTGCCCTGAAGTCAGTTCAATGAATTCAAGGCTTAAGCTCATTTTTCTTTCCCTGACTTGGGCGAGTGTTTCTGCATGCCGCAGGGCTCCGTAGAATATATATGGCAGACTCATTGTTTTATCACTCCTGTCACATGTAGATTTTTTTTTATATGCTGTTTTCTTAGAATGCCAAAAAATATCATTTTTGCATGTTATAGTGCAACAACTTATGAATTTTCAAAATAACCTTACCTGGTTCTTCGCAACAAACTGTCTATTTCTTTACTCAATTAACATCTGTGTGCTGCCTTAATAAAAAGAAAAAAAGAATAGGAAAACAGACACTTTGCCATAACTAGGGGATATATCTGTTTTCAAATACAAATAATAATTCAAATTAGGATCTTTTTACAACTCCTAGAGTAATGTATCCTTGGGAACATGTGGTGGAGAGATTCTTTATCCATTTCTTCATATAATAGTAGGCAAACGTATCTGCCTGCTTTCTATTGACCATTTTGTTCTTGTTCAATCATTCGTCCATGTTTGACTCTTCATAACCCTGTAGACTATAGCATGCCAGGCCCCTCTATCCTTCAGTATCTCCCAAAATCTGTGTAATCTCATATTCATTGTTTCCATGGCACTGTCTATCGATCTCATCTGTCATCCCTTTCTTACTTTTGCCTTCAATCTTTTTAAAAAAATTATTCTTCCTCAACTCTCCCCTCCCTCCAACCCTGGGCAACGTGCACCCAGACCACCTCTTCCTCCCATATTCCCTCTCTTCTATGACCCCCTCCTTCTCCTATCCCCCTCCCCTCTATTTTCCTGTAGGGCAAGATAGATTTCTATACCCCATTGCCTATAATCTTACTTCCCAGTTGCATGCAAAAACAACTTTACAACATTCATTTTTTTTAAAGCTTTGAGTTCCATATTCTCTCCCTTCCTCCCTCCCTGCCCACCCTCATAGAGAAAGCAATCAGTTTGAAACAGGCCATGCATGTGTAGCCATGCAAAGCACTTCCATAACAGTCATATTGCGAAAGACTAACCACATTTCCTTCTACCCTGTCCTTCCCTCCATTTATTCCATTCTCTCCTTTGACCTGTCCCCCCATAAAAGTGTTTGCTTCTGATTACTCCTTCTTCCAATCTGCCATCCCTTCTCTTATCCCCATCTCTTATCTCCTTCCCCCCTGATTTCCTGCAAGGTAAGATAGATTTCCATACCCAATTGAGTATTTCTTATTCCCTCCTTAAGCCAAATCCAGTGAGAGTGAGGCTCATTTATTCCCTCTTACCTCCCCCCATCTTCCCCTCCATTGTGAAAGTCTTTCTTGCCTCTTATGTGTGAGATAATTTACTACATTCTACATCTCCCTATCTCTTTCTCCCAGTACATTCCTCTCAAAACTTAATTTTATTTTTCAGGTGTCATCCCTTCATATTCAGCTCACCCTGTCCCCTCTGTATATACATATACATACATACATACATACATGCGTATACATGTATATATATATGTTTCATACATACACATACACATAAATCTACACACATATATGTATACACATGTATGTATATATGTATATACACATACATATATAAACATATATAATATACATATACATACATACATACACACACATATATGTGTGTGTGTGTGTGTGTATATATATATATATATATATATACACACACACACACATATATGTATATATGTATTCCCTCTAACTGCCCTAATACTGAGAAAGGTCTCATGAGTTACCAATATCATCTTTCCATATAGGAATGTAAATAGTACAACTTTAATAAGTCCCTTATGGCTTCTCTTTCCTGTTTACCTTTTCATGTGTCTCTTGATTCTTGTGTTTGAAAGTCAAATTTTCCATTCAGTTCTGGACTTTTCAACAAGAATGCTTGAAAGTCCTCTATTTCATTTAAATTCCATTTTCCCCTGAAGTATTATACTCAGTTTTTCTGGATAGGTGATTCTTGGTTTTAATCCTACCTCCTTTGACCTCTGGAATATCTATTCCAAGCCCTTCAATCCCTTAATATAGAAACTGCTAAATCTTGTGTTATCCTGATTGTGTTTCAATACTTGAATTGTTTCTCTCTGTCTGCTTATAATATTTTCTCCTTGAGATCTCTGGAATTTGATTACAATATTCCTACATGTCCTCCTTTTGGGATCTCTTTCAGGAGGTGATTAGTGATTTTTCTTTCCATTTCTACTTTACATTCTGGTTATAGAATATAAGGGCAGTTTTCCTTGATAACTTCTTGAAAGATGACGTCTAGGCTCCTTTTTTGATCATGGCTTTCAGGTAGTCCAATAATTTTGAAATTGTCTTGCCTGAATGTATTTTCCAGGTGAGTTGTTTTGCCAATGAGATATTTCACGTCTTCTTTTTTTTCATTCTTTTGGTTTTGTTTTATAATTTCTTCATTTCTCATAAAGTCATTAGCTTCCATTTGCTCCATTCTAATTTTTAAGGAATTATTTTCTTCAGTGACCCTTTGAACCTCCTTTTCCATTTGGCCAATTCTGTTTTTTAAGGCATTCTTCTCCTCTTTGGCTTTTGGGATCTCTTTTGCCATTTGGGTTAGTCTCTTTTGGAAGGTATCATTGTCTTCAGCATTTTTGGGGTCTCCTTAACAAGGTGTTGACTCGTTTTTCATGATTTTCTTGCATCACTCTCATTTTTCCTCCCAACTTTTCCTCTACTAGTCTAACTTGCATTTCAAAATCCTTTTTGAGTTCTTCCAAGGCCTGAGATCATTTCATAGTTTTCTTGAAGGCTTGGATGTAGGAGCCTTGACCTTGTTGTCTTCTTCCCATTGTATGCTTTGATCTTCTTCCATTTGTATGCTTTGATCTTCCTTGCCACCAAGGAGGTAAAAAAAATCTTTTCACCCAGAAAGTAACCTTCTGTAGTCTTATTTGTTTCTCTGTTTGCTCAGTTCTCCAGCCAATTATTGGAATTTTGGGCTCTTTGTTAAGTGGAGGCTGTACTGCCCCAAGTTTCAGGGGTTTTGTGAAGCTGTTTTCAAAGATATCTCTAGGGACCTGTAAATTCTCACTTCCTCCAAAGTTGTATGATCAAAAAAGGAGGTGTTTCCTCCTCTCCTGGCCTGTGCTCTGGTCCTTGAGAAACTAAAAGTACTCTTTTCCTCCCTTGAACTGCGAAGAGGGTTCCCTCTCCACAGCTACCAACATCTCTGCCATGCCAGTGCTCCTTCTCACCTCAGAACCACCACCCAAGACTGTGACTCAGAACAGCTGCTTGGTTTTCCCACTGTCTATAGGCTTTGAGCTCTAGAAGCAGCTGCTTCACCCTGGGACTGGGGCTGGGGATAAGGTTGTGGCTGGACCATGCTCCTCTCTCACCCAGGTGAGAGAGCTTTTCCACTGACCTTTGAAGCTGTCTTTGGCATTTTTGTGTTGAGAAGTCTCTAAACTGCCACAGCTGCCAGTGATTCAGTGCCCTGAGGCCACTCCAGTTCCATCTGTTCTGGGATGGCCCAGGTTGGGCTAGGGCCTGCTCTGAGCACGATGCAATAGACTCTTCCTGTTGGTCCTTCAGATTTTCTTGGGCTAGAAATCTGTTTCACTCTGTCAGCTTGTGGCTACTGCTGCTCTAGAATTTGTTTAGAATCATTTTTTACAGGTACCTTGAGGGGTTTGCGGGGAGAGCTCAAGCAGGTCTCTGCTTCCACTCTGCCATTTTGGCTCCACCCCATTTTGCCTTCAATCTTTCCCAGCATTCAGGTCTTTTCCACTGAGTCATTTCTTCTCATTGTATGGCCAAATTATTTAATCTTCAGCTTCAGTATTTGTTCTTCCTATGAATAGTCTGAATTAATGTATTTAAGTATTGGCTGAGTTGATGTCTTTGCTATTCAAGGGACTCTCAAAAGTATTCTCTAGCACTACAATTTGAAAATGTTGCTTCTGCATTGGTCAGCTTTCCTTATAGTCCAAGTCTCATAGCCATGCGTTGCTCCTAAACACACACACATACACACACACACACACACACACACACACACACCAAACACAAAACATAACTTTGATATGAACCTCTGTTTGCAAGGTGATATCTCTACTTTATAATATGCTGTGCAAATTTGCCATAGCTTTTCTTCAAAAGAGCAAGCATCTTTTAATTTCATGTCTGTAGTCACCATCTGCAGTGATCTTTGAGTCAAAGAATGTAAAATCTGAAACTGCTTCCATTTCTTCTGCCTCTATTTGCCAGGAAATAGATGCCCAGTTGCCAGGATCTTAATTGCTTTTTTTGGTGTTAAGCTTCAAATCAGCTTTTACACTCTCCTCTTTCACCTCATCAAAGAACTTCTTAATTGTTTTTCACTTTCTGCCATCAGAGTGGTATTATCTACATATCTGATATTTCTCCCAGCAACCTTAATTCCAGATTTTGATTCATCCAGCCTGGCATTTCACATAATGTATTCTACATAAAAGTTAAATAAGGAAGGTGAGTACACAGCCTTGACATACCCATTTTCCAATCTTAAACCAATCAGTTGTTCCATGTTCAGTTGTAACTATTCTTGATCCACATACAGGTTCCTTAAAACACAAATAAGATGATCTAGTACTTCCATCACTCTGAGGACTTGCCACATTTGTTATGATCCACATAGTCAAAAGCTGTAGTGTAGTCAATGAAGCCAGAGTAGATTTTTTTTTCTGGAACTCCTTTGCTTTCTCCTTAATCTAGCGGATGTTGGCAATTTGATATGTAGTTCCTCTATCCCTTTGAAAATAAATCAGCTTTTTGGGTAGTTCTTGGTTCACATTTTGTTGAAGCCTAGCTTGCAGAATCTTAAGCATAAACTTTCCGGTGTGTTAAATGAGTACAATTGTTCAGTAATGTGAACATTACATGGCATTGTCCTTCTTTAAGAATTGATGTTTCCCAATTCAGTGGACACTGTTGAATGTTCCAAATTTGCTGGCGAATTGATTGCAACACTTTAACAGCATCTTCTTTTAGGATTTTAAATAGCTTAGCTGGAGTTCCTTGACTTCTACTAGCCTTATTGTTGGCAATCCTTTCTAAGGCCCCCTTGAATGTTTTTTCCTAGGTTGTCTGGCTCTATATCAGCAATTATAGTGTTGTGGTTATTGGTGATATTAAGATCTTTCTCATATCTTTATTTTGTACATTCCTGCCACCTCTTCTTAATCTCTTCTACTTCTGTTAAGTCACTATAATTTTTTTCTTTTATCATATCTATTTTTCATGAACCATTTCCTTGATATCTCTAATTTTCTTGAATAGATCTCTTGTCTTTCCTGTTTCTATTGTTTTCTTCTATTTCTTTTCATCACTTATTTAGGAAAGTCTTATTTTCTCTCCTTTCTATTTTCTGGAATTCTGCAAACAATTGGGTATATCTTTCCATTTGCCCTTTATCTGGCATTTTCCTTCTTTCCTCAGCTCTTTGTAAAGCTTCATCAAACAGCTATTTTGCTTTTTGGCTCTTTTGTTTTCCCTTTGGGATGTTTTGTTTTTGTTGTTTTTGCCTCCCATCCAAAATGGCAAACCTCTGTCCATAGATCTTCAGCCATTCTATCTTCCAGATCCAGTCACTTAAATATATTCATTATTTTGATTTCATATTCATAAGGGATTTTATTTAGGTTAAACCTCCATGGTGTGACTATTTTCTCTATTTAATTTAAGTCTGAGTTTCACCATTAGAATCTCCTGCTCTGAACCATAGTCTGCTATAGGTCTTCTTTTAACTGTCTGTATGGAGCTGCTCCACCTTTAACTGTAAAGTAAATAATGAATCTGATTTTGATATTGACAATCTGGTGATGCTTATATGTAGAGTTGCCTTTTAGGTTGTTGAAAAAGTGTTTTCTGTGATCAGTAAATCATCTTGTGAAATTCTATTACTCTCTACCCTGATTCATTTTGTACTCTGAGGCCAAACCTGTCTGTTTTTCCAATTGTCTTTTGATTTCCTACTTTAACACTCAAATACCCTATCATTAATGTGAGATTTTCTAGAAGATGTTGTAGGTCTCCATAGAACTGACCAACTTTGGACTCTTCAGCATCAGTGTTTAGAGCATAGATTTTCATTGCTGTGATATTGAACAGTTTGTCTTGGACTCAAACAGATATTATTCTGTCATTTTTGAGATTATGCCCCAGTACTGCTTTTCTCATGTTTTAATTGACTATGAGGGCTACTCAATTTCTCCTGAGGGATTCTGAATTAAATTCATCCATTCCCACCTATTTAAGTTTACTGACACTCAAGATGTCAATATTTAATCTTTCCATCTCTTGTTTGACCACATCTAATTTATCTTTCTCAAAGATCTTAAATTCCAGGTACGTATGCAATGTTGATCTTTACAACATCACACTTTTCTTTTGTCACAAGACACATCCACAATTAAGCTTCCTTTCAGCTTTGGCCTATCCACTTTAACAGTACAGTAGTTATTTGTAGTTGTTTTATACTCTTTCTCAGCATTATATTGGACACCTTCCAACCTGAGGAGCACATCTTCCTATGTAATCTCTTTTAATAGTTTTAGTAGTATCAATGCTATTTTCTTGGCAACAATAAAGGAGTGGCTTGCCATTTCCTTCTCCAGGACATCACTTTTGTCTTTTTGATTTAACTTCATTAAATGGAAGTGAAATGTAAAAACACCTAATTGACAGCCTGTCACAAATGTCAGAACAAGACTTGAATATTAGCTTTTCAATCAATTGTAATCATGCAATGATTATTTGGTTAAATTTTATTTTTCTTTGAAAAAAGACCCATCTCATTTTTAATTTATGTTTATAATATGGATAAATGTTCTGAATTCCTCTACCATACACATACACTTAGTAAGGCGGAATTCTGACTAGAACAAAGAACAAAATCTGGAACCTGTGGTGATGATGTAATTAAAACACTGGGTAGCCTGGTTCCCCAATTGAGGAAACACAAGGCCTTTTCAATCTCAGATTAAGTTGTTTTCTACCTGGCTTAGTGCTTTGGTTGACTAGTTAGAAGCTTTATTATACCATAGTAATGATTCTAGTTGTTTATGGGTTTTTTTTTGTTTTTTTTTTTTTTTGACAACTTTGTCCTGGGAACATAAGTTTTGGTAGATTATTTTGAAAAGCTTTTTCACATTGAGAGAAGTCCTATTCTCCCAAAACCAACCTGATTAGGGGTGGAGAAGATTAAGACCACATAGCAAATATATTGTCCAGCATGAAACAAGAAGGAAACAAAATAAATATTTTTAACATCTTCCTATGTTGAGGATAAAAATGTTTGGAAAAGGAACTGTGGAGAGTGGGATAGTGAGTTGGTAAGTGAGATACAGTAGGATTACCTAGTATCAGTGTGTAATCAGTTTGATTAGAAAAGGAGGTTAACTGGTCAGAAAAAGCAAAAAATTGATTAGACAAGGAATATACAGATGGTACTAATAATCACAGAGTTTTTGGCTAAATACCAACATGCCTTTAACTGTGGCTGCAGTAAATAATTTTATCTTTGCCCATTTTGCTGCATGTAAATCTATTGGTGATGAAACAAATCACATCTCTAGTTACAGTCTTTCTGTATAGGAAATCAGGAAGTATAAAACACTGTAGCTAAAAGGAGCTAATAGATTCCATGCAGAGAAGCAGCTAAAGGAGTAAGAAGAATTTAGTTTATTTGCGGAAATAAGGGCAACATTTCATGGGAAATTTCTCTTTCAATGGTCATGACCAGTATAAGAAAACCAAGTAACTACAAGGTTAATTATAACTTATTCTGTGAAACTACTAACAATAATTAATTTATCTAGTTCTTTAAGTTTTACAAGGCTCTTTATAGAAATTATTTCATTTTACCTTCATATTAAGACTAAATTTAGCCCTTAGATTGTACCTGAGGAAAACTGAGCTGGAAAAATAGCCAAGTGATTTGCCTCGCTACTAAGTATCAGGTAAATGATTGAATTTAGTCTTATGTCTTCCTGACTCTGGGTTCAATGCTCTATCGATAGTGCCAGAAGATGAGGAATTAGGGACTTTCTAGTGTATGAAGAACTTGACAGGATCTTTCAAATTATTTCATAAACTCTGGCACTTAGTGGTTAGTGATTTCACCTTTGGGCACAGAGTAAGACAATGAACACTCCACTGGAAAATACAGCTAAGAATCAATAAATTAAACATGCTGGAATTTTATAGACGATTAAAGTAGAAAGTAAGCTCCTTTAGGAATGGGGCTTTTTTCATTTTCGCTTTAAATCAACAGCAGTTAGCATATTTGTAATTCCCTGCCACATAAAATATGCCTGTTGAGTTGAATTGAATGGCTTAGAATCCTCATGTCTGTGCATCATAAATATAATGCAGGTGGGGAACACCAAACATCATTAAAAAAACACAACTACATCTTAACAGAAAGGAAGTAATTTGTTACTGTCATGGGAATTATTTTTTAATCAGTTGTCTAGATTCAAAGTATTAACTGATAAGTCCAAAAGTAAAAATTGATAGTGAACTTGAAAAAAGGATAAAAACACATACAAAAAATTTGCAGTTCCAGTAACTACTACCCAATCTTTAAATAAGCAGTTTAATCCTTCTACCAAAAAATAAGGAAATGGAAAAATAAGAACATAAAAATACTTATCAATATTTTCATTTTTTATTCCTATTACCTTTTCATTCATTTTATTTTTGAATCTATTTTATTTCATTAAGTATTTACTGATATATGTAAACAAATCATTTGTTTTTAAAAATAAGGAGTCCTGAATTCTTTCGCCCCTCCCCTACCAAACCCTTCAAGACATTAAGAAAATGTGAGATCAGTTATAAATATTGAATCAATTAAATTAATATTTCCCTATTAACCACGTTGCAAAAGAAAGCACATACACAAAAACAAGAAAAAAAATAAAGTAAAACAAAAAAGATTTGCTTCAATCTACATGCAGAGTTCATCGGGTAGATCCATCTCTGGAGATAGATAGTATTATTCATCATGGGTTATTTGGAACTGTCTTGGATTATTGTCTTGATCAGTAGCAAACTCATTTCTTACCTAACCTTAATCATTGAATGGGTGTTACCTCAGACAAACTGAGACTTAGGAAAGACCTTAGTTTAAAGAGGCCAAGGTCTCCCACTGTATCCTGTGCCTCCAGTCATCCTGATCTATGTCTTGCCACTAGACCCAGATGACTCTAGAAGATAGTGAGGCTGATGACTTTATACTGTCCTGCCTCACTTAAATCCAATGCACTTGCAAGTCAAGACATCATCACAGTGATGACATTGGTCCTCTTCAAGAATGAAGAACAAACAATAATTTTCTTCCACTGGGATATAAATTCTTTTAAAAGAAAGCAGGAGTATCTTTCATTTTGCTTTTGTTTTTATTCCCAATGCTTGTCATAGTGCCTTTACTATATGAGTGACGAGGGCCTGCACTAGAGTGGTAGTATTGCCAGAGGAGAGGGGTATACACTAAAGATGTTTGAAAGGCCTTGGAAGCAGCTTGGTTATGGGGGTGAGAGACAGTGAGGAATCCAAGATGATTTCTAGGTTGTGAGACAGAGGGATTGGGAGAATGGTGTTGCTTTCTACAATAATAAGAAAGATAGAAGAAGAAAGGTTTGGGGAGAGAGATAATGAATTCTGTTTTGGCCATATTGGGTTTAAAACATTTACTGAATATCCATTTTGAAACTCTAGAAAGTAGTTGAAGATATAAGATTGGAAGTCAGCAGAGAGTTTGGGGCAGGAAAGGTAGTTTTGAGAATCATCAGCATAGAGATGATAAATAAATTCATTGTGAGATCATGAGTTCCCTATAGAGAGTAAAGAGAAGAGAGAACAATACATAACTTGAGGGGCACCTATGCTTAGAGTATGTCATCTGGAGGACACAGAGGAGGAGTGTTCATAAAGGTAGGAGGAACTAGAGAGTGTGGTGTCCCCAAAACTTAGATAGAAGGGCATACCAAGGAAAAGAATGTGACCAACAGTGTGAAAGGCAATAGAGAGGTCAAGGGGAATGATGATTAGAAAACATCACTGGATTTGGCAGGTAAGAGATAATTAGTAACTTTTGAGAGAGTGATTTTGGTGGAATGATAAGGTCAAAAGCCCGATTATAAAAGATTAGGAAAAAATGAAAAAGAAAGTCAAGGAACTTATTGTATGTGCCCTTTTCAGGAACTATAGTTTCTTCAAGACTATAGTTGGCAGGGATGGGAAGGATAAAGTGAGGGTTTCTTCAGGATAGGTGAGATGTGAGCATGTTTATAGGCAGAAGGAAAAGAACCAATAGAGAGGGAAAGATTGAAAATAAAGGAAAAAAGTGTGGATGACAGAGGAGGTAATCTATTGGCAATGAGATGGAATGATGTCACTTAGAGAAACAGACATGGTAGCCCTGGTAAAGAGTAAAACCACTTCATCATGTGAAACAGGGGTGAAGGAGAAATTGGCAGAAAGCATCTGAGTGTCAGAAAATGAAGAAGAAGGGAAAAAAGAGAGTTTACATACCTTTTACTGTAAAATGTGTAGCAATGTTCTCATCTGAGAGAGATTGGGGGAGGGGGATGCATGGAATGTTTGAGGAAGGATAAAAATGTTTGGAAAAGGAACTGTGGAGAGTGGGATAGTGAGTTGGTTAGTGAGATACAGTAGGATTACCTAGTATCAATGTGTAATCAGTTTGATTAGAAAAGGAGGTTAACTGGTCAGAAAAAGCAAAATGTTGATTAGATACGGAATATGTAGGCATTGTACACAGTATATAAAACATTAAAAAAGGTGCTAGAGAAGGCCTCCAAAGTATAGGTTAACATTATCTCCACTGAGCTATCAAAGTGGTCTTTCTAAGGTACGTGTTGTACCACGTTAATCCTCTATTCAATAAACTCCAGTGCCTTTTCCTATTGCTTACAATGTCAAATAAAATATTTGTTTAGCTTGTAGAGCTCTCCATAACTTGCCCCCTTCCAACACTTTCCATCTCCATACACCTACTCACTTCTATATATTCTAAACTAAAATGATACTGGCCTCCATGGTGCTCTTTGGACACAATATTCCATCTCCTAACCATAGGCAATAACACTGGCTATCCTGCATGTCTGAAATTCTCTCTCTTCTCATCTCCACCACCTGGTTTCCATGGCTTCCTTCAAGTCTCAGGTAAAAATCACACCTTCTAGCAAAATCTTTTTATGGTCTGCTTAATGTTAAAACTTTCCTTCTTAGATTATCTCCCACTTATACTTCATATATCTTCTTTATACATGGTTGCTTTTATGTTGCCCCACCCCTATTATATTTTTACTTTCTTGTCAATGACAAATTTATCTTTCTTTTACATTCCCAGAACTTAACATAATGCTTGGCACATAGTAGCTATTTCATAAAAGCTTGTTAACTTGACTTATAGAAAATTTACAAAAGAACACAGACAACAGTTGTACTGGATGATAAGGCATGGATGGGTTGTGACCTGAAGTACAAGATGAGGTAATCATCATAGAATCATAGAATCAGACCTTAAATGGATCTTGTAGTTTAAGCATTTTACAAAGAAGGAAATTGAAGCCCAAAGAGATTAACAAATTACCAAAATTCAACTTGGAAATAAGTGTTAGCACTAGGATTCAAACACAAATTGTCTCACTATAGGTTGTAACATAACTGAAATATAACATGTCAACTTCGATGAGACCGTGTGTATATTGAAGTGTTTAAACGGATGTACTTTCCAAATAATGGTGCTCTTGTAAATCATGAAATGTAGCAATCTCTGAATTACTGAAATTGTTTTTATCCCAGAGTAAAGTGGAGAGAATTATGTTAAGTGTAAGTGGACTGTAGCGTATTTTCAGAAATAATATATTCTATAAATGGTATTTATCACTTTCCAAGCTCATTATAATGTTATAAAATTATACTAATTAAATTAATTTACTTGTAAAGCAACTAATAGGTTATATGTAGAACTAGACAATATAATGACAGCTTTCATTTGATGAAGAAAAAAGGACTTGGAATGACAGTTGACATAATTGAGAATAAGTATGAATTAAAAGGCACAAAGTGTTATCAGACTTCATACCATATTGTAAATGAGCAATAGTAAAAAAAAAAAGTGGTATCACTTAGAACACAGAGAGAGAGAGAGAGAGAGAGAGAGAGAGAAAGAGAGAGAGAGAGAGAGAAGCCTAAGGCATCAATGGAAAAGACTGGATAAGAAAAAGAAAAAGAGACTGGAGGGAATGAAAACAATAACCCATTGTTAGATATTTCTTAGTATGACTAAAAATATAAATAATTGGGGGAATGACTACTTATTTAACAAAAAAATCTACTGATGAAATTGGAAAACAGTTGGGTAGAAATTTGGAAATCAGAAACTAAGATTAAAAAATGTAGTTCCCATTATTAGAAAAAAGTCACATCAGGAAAAAAAAAAAGTAGACTAAAATTAACTTTCAATCTGTTACCAGGGGATAGTTATTAACCAAACAAGGGATATGAAATATCACAAAAGACAAAATAGACAATTTCAGGTATGTAATTTTAGATATTATTATTATCATTATTTGTGTCAACAATAAATGCAGGTTAAATTAGCAGGGAAACCATCCATGGGCAAAAACTGCACAGAATATCACTGAAAAAAAAAGCCTGGCAATTTATATATAGGGCTACAATTACCTAAAATGAAAAGTCAATCCTAAGAAGAAAAAATAGTCCAAATATTAGGAGTATAACACAAGGAGGTTATTGATTTAATGTGCCTCTCTCTCTCTCTCTGTACATATATATATATATATATATATGTATATATATATATATATGTATGTATATATATACATATATATTTTTATATGTATATATATATATATATATATATATATATATATATATATATAAACTCAAAGCAGTGCTCATTTTAGTAGCAAAAAACTGGAAAGAAAGTACACACTCACTGATTAAGAAAGGACTAAACAAAGTTTGGTACATTAACATAATGAGATTCTACTATTCTGTAAGCAATGATGGATATAATGAATAGAGAGAAACATGGAGTTTTACATGAACTGATGCAGAATAAAGTAAAGAGAGCCAAGAAAACAATTTACATAATGACTAGAAAAATGTAAATGGAATGAAAAATCACCACAACAATTGAAAGCTAATGTTGCAGAATTATGAAGAACATAGTTCCAAAGAAGAGATATGAGCAGACATTCCTTCCCCCACCCACTCCTTTGGAGAGTTAGGAGTTCAATGGATATAGAATACGGAATATGTTTTCAAACTTTTTCAATGTATTGATTGATTAGTTGTTTTATTTTTTTCTTCCTTTTTAAAATAATATTCTTTGTCATATGGATTGTATTTTAGAAGGGGGAGGAAAGGTGCAAGAAGTAATTTAGGATCTGTGAAAATAATAATAAACATAATAATAAATTTATTTTTAAAAATAATATGATGCTAAGCAAATCAGGTAATCATCTACCTCTAATATTATTGGTATGATCTGACATAAATATCTTTCTTCTAATCACAAATGTATATGCATTATTATTAAATTGTATTAGCACTAAATAAATTGATCAAAAGATATGAACAAAAAATTTTTCTTTGTTAATTATTTCTTTTCAATTAACAACAACAATAAAAAAAATGTTGAGGTATTTGACTTGCCCAGGGTAATAGAAGTAGTAAACATTGGCTATGTGATTATGCTCAGGTTTGCTAAGCTAAGAGACACTACTAATTCCACTGTAGGACGATCCCTATTCAATAATTTATTTCATTTTGGAAAATATCTTGTCCTCCTCAAATTTAGGATCTGAAATATTTGGTAATAATGTGAAGAAAATATTTATTATTCAAAATGATTTGGGTATGTAGTGAAAGCTCTACAAATTTCCATGATTATAAGCTCTGATTAACACATATTACTGAGTTTTATGCGACAAATACATGTATTTCGTTGCATAAGGGTGTAGAATATGAAGGAAATTTTAGTAAATTTACACAGTAAAATAAAACATTTGCCTATGAATCCTCTCTTTTATTTCCAACTCAGACGATATGAAATTGTGTTCATTTAGTTCATTTCCTCTGTTGTTCCCATTGAAAATGCCCCAAGAGCTTCCCACCATAGTCATGTTTTAAATTCTCTGCTTGTCTCTGCTATTATTTTCATTTAATCTGTGTTTAAAATGATTAAGGAATGCAAAACTTCTCGCTTTTCCCCTTTCCAATGTTTCTCTACAGCTGCTCCCTGTTGAGGGTTTTGTTCTCTCTTCAATGAAAGGAATATCCACCCACAACAGCTCCAAGTGTTTTATTAATGTCAAATAGAAAATATAAAACACGGAGTTCCAATACAAGTTGCAGATGTGCCATGTTCAACCTCGAGCAAGTTTATTTATTGAGAAGGCCTAGCAAAGATCAGAAAATAATGACAGCAAGGAAATCAGCATTCTAGGGGGGTAGCAACCAATAACAGATAAGAAAGGCCTTTTAAATATAAATGAGGAACACAGCTATCTCTTCCAACATCATTACAGAAATTCCTAAGTGCTGTATCCTTAGGCCATAACATTTTGTATGATAAGAAGTTTAATGGGAGGAAGAAAATACAAAACATTGTAGCTAAAGCCTATACATAATGATTTGGCTTTGCTGAACATATGTGTCCAGAGAAAATCAAGGAGAAGGGTCATTTAATTGCATAAACACCAGTTCCTTTTGTTTGGAGTACTTTCTATTACATCATGTTTTTTGGTTTTTACTTGTAAATGAACTCTTTTCTCTGTTCTTTAAACCTTTAAGTATTCCTTAACCTGATAAATCAAATGGCTCTCCATTTACACAAAATGCCCCTTTTTATTTTTGAGCTTGAATAGATGGGGATTTCTCCTTTTCATGAAGCAAAATTATACGAACATCTAACAAAAGAAATTTTCACTATTGATCAGTTTTCCTATTCTATTATTAAATGTGGTCGTGGATCTCCAGGTACGATCTCACACAAACCAGTCAGTCAAGTCTTCTCAAACAACCTGAGAACTTTTTAATTGTTCTCATCATGCAAAATGTCTCCTCTGAATTTTACCCATTCCTGATGTGCGTGGAGACTATTCCACCACTGCAGAATCCGCTTGAGAGTAAGCCTGTTATGATCCCATGACCAAGATCCCTGTACCTAGACAATGTGCATGAAAGAGTGGGAAAGGCAAAAAGAGGCTTGTCTGAGTCAGTTCCAGGGCCTGTGTTTTTTCAGCCCTATGAGCCTGCCAGACAAAAATTCAACACTTGTCAGATCAGAACTTATATCTTTATCGTCAAACAAACAAATTCAGGTTTCCAAATATGTCAAGATAATAATAAGAAAAAAAAGATGAGACGTATCTGCTGATTGATATGGGTTCCACCCTAAGTTGAAAAGACTGGTCTTCCTCCTCTTCTACTCTGCTAATAAACAGATGTACCAAAAAGACAATCCCACCACCTTGCTGTTTATGATCTGCAGCATTACACCAGATACATATACAATGTCTTTTCTTGTGTAGCTTCAGTATGTGAGTTTTTAACAGGAAGGTTCTGCATTTTCCAGGCTCAGCATTTCCTGTGCACTAAATACATTGATAATATTGCTTCACAGTGAGATGAGGAAGCGTCATTAGTTCCACTATGAATCACTGCCCTTCAGGGGGCCTGCTACCACTTACAGTGAGCTGTTGCCACGAAGAACAATGAAGGTACTGGCAACAGAAGTAAGCTACCTTGGGAAAATTTAGTCACTTGAGGGAAGAGGAAGCTGTGCATTTCCAGGAATGGCAACACACATGTGGCTACCAGATATTGAACAAAGAAAATGTCATTTTCTTTACTTTGGTGTTGAAGTTCTGCAGCCTAGATGCCAGATTTTGTCATTCAGCCCTTCAGACCTGATTTTGATCTGATCTTGATCCTGTTTCTATTCTAAGCACTGTCTTATCTCTTTAAGTCATCAGGTTCTTAAGGGATATCCTGGTTACTGACCACTTACCACATGGTACTTCTGGTCTGTGCCTGTGCAAAAAGTTCTTGGCTGTAAGATTACCCTTGCTTCTCAAATTGGGAAAGTTTTATCCAACTCCATGCAGTCAATAGCCATGATACTTCCTAAGCAGATATAGTTTAAGAAACAAAACAACATAATCTAAGCATATATCAAGAACTGATTAATTGAATTTTAAAATTTGCATATGGAGAACTTTAAAAAGATGAGACAGTAGAGATTACTTGATCAAATCTATTATTTCAAATATGATGAAATTTGATTCCATTCAGTTGAATGTAGTTCAATACAAAATCATTGGATGATTGGGTGGATGAATGAATTTAAAATAATTGATTGTGTTTACATTGTTTTACATGCTTAGGATACAAATAGAAAAAAAAAAATGATAGTCTCTAAAGAATCCCTACTCTTTAAGACCTAACACTAATTAGTGGAAACAACATATATCAGACAATCCAATAGGAGGGAGGATGAAAGGTTTCAGTTAAGCCTCTGCCTCTGTCTCTTCCTCTGCCTCTGCCTCTGCCTCTGCCGCTCTCCCTCCCTGCCTCTGCCTCTGCCTCTGATCCTGCCTTGGCCTCTGCCTCTACCTCTCAAAGCTTCATTTTGATGAATGAAGGCTGCCTCCTTAACTTCTGGTTTACTGGTTAGATTTGTTTTTCAAAAACCAAGCCTTAAAGTCAATTCACTCTGGAGCTCATAGATTGGGCAGTAATAGGTCCTTGCCCTCCTACCACAGAGTGAATGTAAATACCAAATAGTAACTGTTTCTCTTTTGGCCTGGAACCCTGAGGGTCTTCCCCTCCCAGTTTCTTTTCTTTCTTTTTTTTTTTTTTGATTAAAGGGATTGTCCCTTGATTAACTTCTTAAAGAGACCTGTTCATTGAATGGGCATTACCTCACTCAATGTGAGAACCCAAAAAGACCTTAGCCTGAAAGGGCCAGGGTCTCCCAATGCATCCTGGGCCCACCTCCAGTTCTCGTGGTGAATATCAGGCCACTGGACCCAGATGGCTCTGGAGGAGAAAGTGAGTCTGATAACCTTGTACAGCCCTCCCTCACTCAAATCCAAGTCAACTGCAAATCATGTCATCAATTCCCTGATGTCATGGGTCCTCTTCCAGAGCAAAGGACAAAGACACCAACAACAACCAATTGTATAGAAATACCCAGAGCCTGGGCAGACAGAACATCAAGGTGAACATCTGGAGAAACTTAGGATACAGTGACAAGTCTGATATTAAGGCCTGATAATACTCCATCAGAAGGTTGCATTTGGTGACTCCAATCTCATCCAAGAATATAACTTTTCCAGTGGGGCTTGGGTGGCTTTGGGATCAAGGAAGAAAAGGGAAAAATGAAGGGAATTTGGATAGGGAGCCATTGTTGATAGCTCATCTCCCATCCTCCTCATCTCATATTGTTCAGATGCTTCTTGCCACTACGTCCTCCTGTTTTAACAACCCAGCTAGCAGCTTCTTTGGGAGCATAAGATCCCCCCCACAGCCAGCACCCAGGGGGCTGCCGGCACCCAGGAGGCTGCTGGGATGCCGGGAAAGCACAGGTTCTTTTTATCTGCTTAAACAAGGAAAGCACGGTGAAGGGGTTGACCAGCTTACTTTAATCCAGCATTCAGTTAGCATACAGACGACATTCATTTAGTTCAGGGGAAAAATGCCAGCATTCAGTTAGCATTCAGTTGGTTCAGGGGAGCATACACACAAGCATCAAGAGGCATACTTCAGGGGAAAAAACCAGCACCCTGAGGTTCAGAACATTCATTTGGTTTGGGGGGAAAAGAACCAGCATCCCGAACCTCAAAACCAAAATACAAACAAATTACAAATATCAACAGACAGACGCAATACAATTCATAGTTACCAACATCTGGGCTCAGCCCGAGAGCAAGGGCTGGCCCAGAGTCATGCTCCCCACCGCTGCTGCGCCAACCGGAAAAGGAAAGAGAGCTCTTCAAGCTGTCCTCTCCCCTCTTATAGAATTTTTGACATCATCAAGCGCCGCCTGAATGACCAGGGCCGATTGGTTCTTGAGTTGGCCCCTCCCCCTAGGATAGACTAGGTTAACACCCAACAGGATATGGCTCTGGAGTTAACACCTCCCCTCAGCCAGCCCCATGACTCATCACACAGGAAGTTCTCTGCTCGCAGGTCATGAGTCTCTGGACTTCCTGCCCCGGAAGAGGTCACACAGGAAGTTCTCTGCTCCCAGGTATGGCCCAGCAAGGCTCAATGAGGTAAGCCGAGTCACTCAAAGAAAACAAAGGCCATTCTGGTTACACCTCCTTTTCTCCAGTCTACATGAAGAGATAGCTTCACTACTTTCACCTACACAAGCAATCTCATTCTAGCCAATCTCCTTCGACAATTTTTACTCCTCTCTTGTCCCCATTCTAACACTTATTTTCAATCTTTTCCTGTCTATTCGCTGCCTACAGACATGCCCATGTCTCCCCCATCTTCAAAAAAGCCTTACTTAACCCTTCAATGCCCACTATTGTTGCATATATCTTTTCCCCCTTGTAATCAAACTTCTTTAAAAAGCCATCTCTAACAGGGGTCTCTACATTGTCTACTTTCAATCACTTCTTAACTTTTTGCAATTGGGCCACCATCATAATTCCAAGGAAAAGACTCTCTGGAAAGTTATCAATGATCTTTTAATTAACAAAACCTGTGGCCTTTTCATCAATTGTTAAATGATATTTATTTAGTATTTTATTTTTCCCCAGTTATGTCTAAAACAATTTTTAACATTCTTTTTTAAAACTTTGAGTTCTAAATGCTCTCCTTTCCTCCCTTACCAGCTCCATTCCCCCTTGAGAAAGCAAGCAATTTGACATAGGTTATACATGTCTAGTCATGCAAAATATATCCACAATAATTGTGTTGTGAGAGAAAACACAGACAAAAAAACCCTCAAGAAACATAAAGTAAAAAAAAGTATGTTTCTGTCTATATTCAGAAAACATCCCTTCTTTCTCTGGGGATGGATAGCATTTTTTCATTGTAAGTCCTTCAGAGTTCTCTTGGATCATTGTATTGCTGAGAACAGCTAAGTTATTCACAGCTGATTATCTTACAATATGGGTATTACTTTGTACAGTACATTCTACTTTGCATCAGCCCTTACAAAACTTTCCAGGATTTTCTGAAAGCATTCAGCTTATCATTTCTTCTAGTACAATATTATTCCATCATAACCACAACTTCTTCATAACCCAAATAGCCATAACTTCTTCAGCCGTTCCCTAATAGATAGACAACCCCTCAATTTCTAATTCTTTGCTCCCAGAAAAGAGCTGCTATACATATTTTTGTACACATAAGTCCTTTTCCTTTTTATCTCTCTTGGGATACAGACCTACTAGTGGTATTGTTAGGTCAGCGGGTATGTATGGTTTTATAGTCCTTTGGATATAGTTCCAAATTGCTCTACAGAATAATTGAATCATATCACAACTCCAGCAACAATGCATTGTTTCATTTTCCCCACATCCCCTCCAACATTTGTCATTTACCTTATCTGTCCTAATAGACATTCTAATAGGTGTGAGGTTATGTCAGTAAGGCAAGATTCATGACCTTGCGGATTACCATGAACATGTCTGAATGGTTCAGAATCACAAAGTATGAAAAGCTCTTTGTGTAGAAGGCAGATGAAGTATAACATTTATTTAAATTCCAGATGATCAAAACCGAGAACCAATACCCCAAATTTAGTATAGCAGCAATTATATTCCAAAACCAGTAAGCCCACCTCAAGGTAGTAACAAGAAATTATAACACAGTATTATTGCAAGGAACCAAGTAATCCTGTAACCTTCCCCCTCTGCTAGAGCCTTCCTGTAAATAGTCACTCATGAATCCTACCTCTCTGCTCAGCACTCTCTTCCGCAGCTCTGCCAAAGCTGTTCTTCAGCGCCCTCTTGATGTCTGCTGCCTCAATGTCTTCCTCTCAGTTCTGCTGCTCTCAGTCCTGCTGCTCTTAGTTCTGCTGCTCTTCAACTCTCTTCTCTTCAATTCTGCCCTCTGTTTTATACAGTCCTAGTCATTATCTGATTGGCTAGAACTCAGGTCTCTGATTGGCTGAATTCATAATTGACTCAGTGCGCATACCATTGGCTCTGATCTTAACAACTCCCCTTGGGGTCCTGAGGGCTTCATGCCCACATCAGCTTAGCACTTAGTAAGTAGGGGCTTTAGGCCTACTTACAAACACAGATATAATCAAGCTTTCCCACTTAGGCCCACATGAGGCCTATTGAATGGGTGGGGAAGATCTTTGATCACATTAATACTACAGAGGTGGTACCTCAGAATTATTTTAATGTGCATTTTTCCAGTCAGTATTTTTTGATATAGCTATAGATAGATTTGATTACTTCATCTGAAAACTGATCATATCTTTTGATCATTTATCAATTGGGGAATGGCTCTTGCTTTTATGAAACTGATTCAGTGCTCTGTATTATTTGAGAAATGAGGCCTTTATCAGAGAAACTTGTTACAAAATTTTTCACAGTTAATATTGCTAACTATATTTCCCTCCATCCTATTCACCCCATTTATTATATTCTCTCTTTCCTTTCACCCTATCATTTCTCAAACTTTTTTTTCTCACTACCCCTTCCCCCAATCTGCCCTTTTTTTTATCACCACCACCAACTCCAGCCATGTCTCCTTCCTTTGTTACTATACTGTAGGGCAAGACAGATTTCTATGCATAATAGGATGTGTATATTATTCCCTCTTTTTCTCTTTTTTTAATTTATTTTTTATTTTTAGTTTACAACACTTAGTTCCACAAGTTTTTGAGTTTCCCCTCCCCCTCTTCCCCTCCTCCCAAGATGGCAAGTAATCCAATATAAGTTTTACATATACGTTCACATTAAATGTATTTATACAATATTGATGTTACAAAGAACAATTATAACCAAGGGAATGAACCATGAGAAAGAAGAAATAAAACCAAAAAAGAATATAAAAAGAGAGCAAATAGTATGCTTCAATCCACATTCAGACTCTGTAATTCTTTCTCTGGATGTGGACAGCCTTTTCCATCATGAGTCTTTTGGAGCTGACTTAGAATGTTGTATTGCTGAGAACAGCCAAGTTCATCAAAGTTAGTCATCACAGATACCATGTGTCTGTAATTGTGTAAAATGTTCTCCTGGTTCTGCTCCCCTCACTCAGCATGAGATCATGTAAGTCTTTCCAGGTGGTTATGAAGTTCATCTGCTCTTAATTTCTTATAGCACAATAGTATTCCATTACTTTCATATGCCACAACCTGTTTAGCCATTCCCCAATTGTTGGGCATCCCATTGATTTCCAATTCTTTGACACCAGAAAAAGAGCTGCTATAAATATTTTTGTACATATGGGTCGTTTTCCCATTGTATAATCTCTTTGGGATACAGCACTAGAACTGGTATTGCTGGGGCAAAGCGTAAGCACAGTTTTATAGTCCTTTCGTATAGTTCGAAATTGCTCTCCAGCATGGCTGGATCAGTTCACAACTTCACCAACAGTGTGACAGTGTTCCTATATTCCCACATTTTTTTCCAGGATTTATCATTTTCCTGTTTTGTCATGTTAGCCAACCTGACAGGAGAGTTGTGATACCTAAGAGTTGTTTTGATTTACATTTCTCTAATCAATAGTGATTTAGAACATTTTTTCATATGAATATAGATATCTTTAATTTCTTCCTCTGAAAACTGCCTGTTCATATCATTTGACCATTTCTCAACTGGGGAATGACTTGGATTCTTATACATTTGACTCATTTCTCTAAATATTTTAGAGATAAGGCATTTATCAGAGACACTGGTTTTAAAAATTCTTTCCCAATTTTCTACTTCCCTCCTAATCACTCTCCCAGTCAAACTCCTGTAGCTCCCTATCACCACCAGGATCAAAGAAAATAATACACTGTTCTGTATTCAAAATGCTACATAACCTATCTTCCATGCTAACTTTGTAATCTTCTTATGCCTATTCCCTGCAATGTAGTCTTTGAACCAGTAACACAGATCTTGTTTTTACTTGAACTAAATATTCTATTGCTCAATTCCAGGAATTTTATCTGAATTCTGCCATTCCTAGAATGCTCTCTCTTCTCATTTCTATTACCTTCTTTCATCTGCTTTCTTCAAGTCTCAATTAAAATCCTATCTCTTACAAGAAAAAAAAAAAACCTTTCCCAATTTCTCTTAATTCTATTGCCTTCCTTATGTTAATTTTTTTCTGCATATATCTTTTTTGTCTATCTTTGTTTGCTTATTATCTACCCATTAGATTTTATATTTTTTTGAGAGCTGAGACTTATCTCATTTTGTATCCCCACCACTTAGCACAGTGCTTAGTATACAGTAGTCACTGTGGGCACATAGTAGGTAATATGTGTTTATTGATTAATTCTTTCAACCCAATCTCTATACTATGGGCTCAGAAATTAGAGTAAAAACAAAACAGCAAATCAAAGCAAACAAACAGAAATAGTATTTGATCTCAAGGATATTAAGTTCTATTAGAGTTTAAAAAAACTGGGCGGTGGAGCCAAAATGATTGCTGGAAAGCAGAGACTTGCCTAAAGCTCCCCTGCAGGACCCTCCAAACACCTATAAAAATGGCTCTGAACAATTTCTAGAACCGCAGAATGCACAAAATAGCAGAAGGAAACAGGGCTCCAGCCCAGGACAGCCTGGATGGTAACTGGGTAAGGTCTATCACACCGTGCTGGGAGCGGAGTGGAGCAGAGCCCAGTGTGGGCCATGCCAGTGCCAACCAGACTGGGAGCCTGGTGGAACAGGCTTTAGCACCCTGAATCAGTGCATTGTGGCAGTTACCAGACTTCTCAACCCACAAACACCAAAGACATCAGAGAAGGTTAGTGGGAAAAAACTGCAGGGACTGAATGAAAAGAGTTAGGGGTTGGCCACTGCCCCAGGCATGGGGGAGGTGGTACAGCTCTGAGGCTGTCTACAGAGCTATAGCTGCAGTTCGTTCAAGCCCCAGGCCCAGGAGGGCCTCCCACCTGGTGGGAGGAATTAAGTGGCAGCTCAGAGCAGGAGTGCACAACCTGCTTAGATCTGAGTCACTAAAGGAGACCCAAAAAATACTGAAGAAAACAACTCCTTAAGAAATAGACTAACTCAAATCGCAAAAGAGCTCCAAAAAGCCAATGGGGAGAAGAATGCCTTGAAAGACAGAATTAGCCAAATGGAAAAGGACGTCCAAAAGACCACTGAAGAACATGCTACCTGAAAAATTAGACTGGAACAAGTGGAAGCTAGTGACTTTATGAGAAATGAAGATATTATAAAACAGAAACAAAGGAATGAAAAAGTGGAAGACAATGTGAAATATCTCATTGAAAAAACCACTGACTTGGAGAATATATCCAGGACAGATAATTTAAGAATTATTGGAATACCTGAAAGAAGTGATCAAAAAAAGAGCTGAGATATCATCATTCAAGAAACTATCAAGGAAAATTGCCCTGATATTCTAGGACCAGAGGGTAAAATAGAAATTGAAACAATCCACCGAGCACTGCCTGAAAGAGATCCCCAAAAGAAAACTCCTAGGAATATTGTCCTCAAATGGCAGAGCTCTCAGATCAAGGAAAAATACTACAAGCAGCCAGAAAGGAATAATTCGAGTATCGTGGAAATGCAAACAGGATAATACAAGATCTAGCAGCTTCTACATTAAGGGATTGAAAGGCTTGGAATATGATATTCTTGAGGTCAATGGAGGTAGGATTAAAACCAAGAGTTACCTACCCAGCAAAACTGAGTATCATGCTACAAGGGAAAATATGGATTTTCAAAAAGATAGAGGACTTTCAAGCTTTCTCAGTGAAAAGACCAGAGCTGGATAGAAAATTTGACTTTCAAACACAAGAATCAAGAGAAGCATGAAAAGGTAAACAAGAGAGAAAAATCATAAGGGACTTACTAAAGTTGAATTGTTTTGTTTACATTCCTACATGGAAAGATGATATGTGTAATTCATGAGACATCAGCATTAAGGTAGCTGAAGAAAAAAAAAAAAAATATATATATATATATGTGTGTGTGTGTGTGTGTGTGTATGTATATATATATATATATGTATATGTATGTGTATATGTATACACACACACACACACCCCTATATATATATATATATATATATATATATATATATATATATATATATATATATATAGACAGAGGGCAGAGGGTGAGTTGAATATGAAGGGATGATATCTAAAAAAATAAAATCAAATTAAGGAATGAAAGAGGAATATATTGAGAGAAGGAGAAAGGGAAAGATAGAATGAATTAAATTTTCTCGCATAAGAGCAGCAAGGAAAAGCAGTTCTGTAGGAAGGGAAGAGTGGGCAGGAGAGGGGGAGTGAGTGAATCTTGTTCTTGTAGGATTTGATTTGAGGAGGGAATAACATGGCCACTGAGTTGGGTATCTTACCCCACAGGAAAGAAGGAGGAAGGAGATAAAAAAGGGGGAACAATAGAAGGGCGGGCAGATATGGGGAGGAGGTAATCAAAAGCAAACACTTTCAAAAAGGGACAGGGTCAAGGGTGAAAATTGAATAAAGGGGGATAAGATAGGAAGGAGCAAAATATAGTTAGTTTTTCACGACATGAATATTGTGGAAGGGTTTTGCATAAAGATACGCATGTGGCCTATGTTGAATTGCTTGCCTTCTTAGGGAGCGTGGGTGGGGAGGGAATTGGGGAGAGAATTTGGAACTCAAAGTTTTAAAAGCAGTTGTTCAAAAAAACTTTTTACATGCAGCTAGAAAATAAGATATACAGGCAATGGGGCATAGAAATTTATCTTGCCCTACAGGGAAGTAAGGGAAATGGGAATGGCGGCGGGGAGGGGAGTGAGGTGACAGAAGCGAGGGCTGACTGAGGAACTGAGGAACGAGTCAATCAGAATACATGCCATCTTGGAGTGGGGTAGGAGGGTAGAAATGGGCGGAAAATTTATAATTCACACTCTTGTTTAAATCAATGCTCAAAACTAAAAATATTAATTAATTAATCAAGTAATTAATTAATTAAAACTGAATTGTATACGCAAGGGTGAGATTTCTCCCATATACAATCAATGAATTAATTTTCAATAATCAATGGATATGGTACAATTTAAATGTGCAAATAATTTGGTTGATAGTTATGGTTTGCAATATCTTTCATATTGTCAATCACTTTGATAGAGTCCCATGAGAAAATTTTGTGATCTGGTGATACAATGAAAGGCCCTGGGATGGATTGCTCTTAAGGGGAAGACAGAGTTTCTCTCTTCCCCTTCCCTTCCATTATTCATGTTATCAGATAGAAGGGACTAATATGGGACAACATATCCAACTTAGAGCAAAGAAATTCAGTAAAGTCAAACGCAAAGACAGATGCAGAAAGATAGCTAAACAAGTGAGAAAGCAGTTCTGATATTCATAATCTCTTGAACCTGAAAAGAATATTATGGACATAATAAAGGATATTCAGTGACCAGGAGTTGTGGGTTTACTCTTCAACTACACGTGTGTCTTAATGCCTTTGTGCTCTACGTTTAAGTACATAATTTTCCTGGCATTTATGTGTACTTCTGGGAGAGTATGCGCCATCATTTTTGGGCAGAATATTTTGTACTCCTTGTTCTTAGAACTTTTTCTACTAAATGTCATTTTTCTAATGCTGTTTTTGTGTACTGGCTCATGATCAATGGGAATCACACTGGTGATGGCTCTTGAGCAACAAAATCAGAAACATCACCTCCTTATGGTATCTTAATACTTTGAGGGAGCAATAGTTCATTGCCCTATTAAAACCCAGCCTGTCAAAGTGTTTGAAAGTTGAAAAAGTAGCTCCAGAGGGCATATAGTATATCTATTGCCATATTTGAGCTTAATAAAACCATATAAGTTAGAAACTACTACTATTATTATCCCATTTTACATATGAGTATATTGACAGAGAGATTAAGTGACTTTTCATGATCACACAATTAGTTAATGTCAGTTGCAGAATTTGAGCTCAGCTTCACAATTTCAGTTTTATTCTCTAATTTCAAAGCACAGATTTTTGAGCTCAAATGGCATTTCTAAGGACACAAAGCTAGTTAATATCCTCTATTCAAAGACATCTGTCCCACATGAAAGAAACATTTAAGTTCTCAAGAAACATTTCACAATTGATGGTAGCTAAATGTTACAATGGATGAGAAAGGAATAAATGATTAGAGTATGCCCACTTAATAAAACATAAGAATTTTTCTATTGAAATCTTTTGTAAAGCTCAAACTTTATTGGACACATGACTTCTGAGAATTCATTTTTAACTGTTTTTTTTTTATATTTGGTTTCTGTCAAATTGTTTACCAGATCTTCCAGTTCTTGAATATGTGTTTCAACTCAAATATTGTATGAGGTCCATTTCCTGTTCAAATCACTGACCTTCCTTCTTAAGATACACCTTTTGCTCCTTTCACCCTTATAAAATGAAAATGTAGCACTGTTTTACTTTCATACACCAAATGTTGCAACCTTGTCCCTTGGGGAAAAGTGAAACAGGAGATAAGAAGGTGATGCTTTTTTTTTCATATTCTTACTCTAAGCTATGTGATGTTCCTATTTAATTAAACTATCTTTTTTTCTTTTCCTAATCAAATATTATGACCAAATTTATTTTAATTTAATTTTACCCTTCAATGTTTCCCCTTTAAATATTATATAAAAGTAATGTGACTGACTTAAGAAATCAATTTATACACACATTTATATGAAGGGGAACTTCTCATTTGAATGGTTATTGGTTATTATCCTTCATTCCTGAAGAGGACCAAATTGACATCCCTATGTTGGAGTCAAGAAACAATGTATCTGACTGCACCTGATCATACTAGAAGGTTCTACCATAGTCCACATGAACATTTGGGATGGAGATGTCTCTAAATTTGTGCATCTAGTGTTTCTTTTGAGCTACAGCAATTCTGCTTCACTCATACAGCACAGCACCTTTGATGTGAGCATACCATGCTGGGCAGTCCTTCGCCATGCCATTCTCCCTTATCATGCCATTGATTCCAAAGTTCTTCTCAGAGATCTTGAGAGTGTTCTTGTATTGCCTCTTCTGACCTTCATGTGATTTCTTGCCTTGTGGGAATTGTCCATAAAATAATCTTTTAGATGAAAGTACATTTGGAATTCAAACAACATGACCAGCCCTTTGGAGTGTGCTCCCTGCAGTAGAGTTTGAATGCTTGGCAGTTCAGCTTGAGAAAGGACCTCAGTGTCCAGTAACTACTCTTGCCAGATGATCTTCAGAATCTTCCTAAGATAATTCAAATGAAAGTGATTCAGTTTTCTGGAATGGTGCTGGTAGACTGTCCATGTTTCATAGATGTACAACAATGAGGTCAACAAAACAGTTCTGTAAACGTTTAGTTTGGTGGGGAGTCTAATACCTCTTCTCTCCTACACTTTTTTGGAGCCTCCCACATACTGTGCTAGCACTGGCAATGCCTGTGTCAAACTCATCATCTATATATATATATATATATATATATATATATATATATATATCCCTGAAAAGTATATTTACAAGGTAAGTGAACTGATCCACAGTATTTAAGATTTCTCCATTTGCTGTAACTGAAATTTCCACATAGATGGTGTGGTGCTGGCAGGTGGAGAACCTGTGTTTTTTTTGGTGTTAGTTTTTGGGCCAAAATTAGCACAAGCAGCAGAAAATTTATCCATTCTTTGTTGCATCTCAACCTCAGAGGTAGCATTGAGTGTACAATCATTTGAAAACAAAAAGTCATGTACCAACTCTCCCTCCACTTTAGTCTTGGCTTATAGCCTTTTCAAGTTAAATAATTTAACATCAGTGCGGTAGCTGACCTTGATAAATTTCTCATCTTTCTTGAAGGCATCTGAGGACACTGATGAAAATATAATACTAAAAATCCTGGGAGTAAGCACACAGTCCTGCTTCACTCCACTGGTGACTGGAAAATTTCAAGAGCATAGGTCATTATCCAGAATGTATACAAGCATGCTGTCATGATACTAACATATAATGCTGTATTAGAGGCAATCAAAATAGACTCTTAGCACTTAATTCAACCAAGTGCCCTTGAAAAGTTTGGCCTTTCTTTCCTTGATTAAATTAGGAGTCTTGATGACCTCTTTGCCTCAAGGGAAAGCCTAGTTTACATGGGTTTGAGTGATGTTTGTGATATCAGAGGCTTTTAGACCATGTGGGTTTAAGTCGCATTTTTGTGGCAATTTTAGGTCACATGGGTGAGTCGCATGTGTGACTCACCCTTGACCCTAAAAAAGATATAAAACTTGAGGTTGGCTTTCTCTTTTTTGGAGCTCTGAGCTGCAGCAGTTGTGACATGTGACTCTGAGCCAGACATTGTAAAGCTCCCAGCTGAACTCAGAAGTTGGTAATTATGAATTGTGTTTGGCCTGTTTATAAATGCATGTTTGTAATTTATTTGTATTTGCTCTGAAGTTCAGAGTGCTGGCTTTTCCCCCTGAACTCAGCGAATGATATTTGTATGCTGGATTAAAGTAAGATTGTTAAGCACTTAATGTTACTTTCCTTAGTAAAGCAGATCAAAAGAACCTGGGTTTGCAGTGTTCTGTGAGTTGTTGTTGGTTTTACACCCCCACAGCAGCTGCTAGCCATATTGTTGCAACAAATGCTAATCAACTTCTAAGGGCAGGCAAATGTTGCCATTATTTTCTGTAAACCCTCATGACCAACAGTACCAAAGGCTTTGGGGAAATCCACAAATATTGTATACCATTCCTGGAATTTCTCCTGGAGTTGTCAGGTAACATATTACATATCAACTGTTCCTCAGCCCTTATGGAAGCCACACTGTCTCTCAGGTAGACAACCATCTTCTAAGTGAAGAATCAGCCTGTAAAGAAGGAATCTTGCAAGAATCTTGCCAGCAATGATGAAGAGAGAGAGTCCCACTGTGATTTTCGCAAGACAATCTAGACAATGGAAACATCCTTGAACTAGTGGGAAATAGCCGCTTCTTTCAGCACTGAGTAGTTGAGATGAACCACTTGTCTTTGGCCCATAAATAGCCTTCAGGGCATCAGAAAATCACTTCGGATTGTTAATATCATTGTAAAACTGAAATCCATATTTCTTCTCACTGAAGCAAGAATTGTCCACCTCTCTAAGCTTTGTTTTCCTTTTACCTTTGACAGAGTTAAACTCTGCCTTCTTAGAGATGAACAAACTGTCCTGCTGGTAAACACTTTGGAGCTCATTTTTTTTGTTCATCAGCTCTTGAATTTTCTCATCATTTTCACCAAACTAATCTTGATGTTCATGAGTGTTATGGCCCAGATGACTCAATGTGGTACTCTGTACCAAATCTCTGAAAGCTCCCTACTTCTTTTCTGCTCCATTGCGGTCAAGCATATATTGCCTCAGCTTTCACTTCAAGTAAGTAACAAACTGTTCCTGCTCAGAGAAACTCCCTTATCTATTGACATTAAATCTTCTAGTAGTTTTTTTGCCTTGGGGTCACCACTTTTGTTGAATGCAAATATTTAGCTTGGAAAAGATAAGTCTATGATTAGTCCAGCACTCTGGACCCCACATCACCTTCATCATTCTCACATACTGTCTCTCTCTTCTCCTTACAGTAACATAGTCTATTAAATGCCAATGTTTGCTGCCAGAGTGCATCCTTGAAGTGTTATTGAGCTTAGGTAAATTGAAGACAGTGTCATTGATGAGAAAGGAGGGGTTGCACAAGGCCTCAATAGTAAGTGACTATTGCTGTTTCCAATTTCATTCTTCCCAAGGATTCCCAACCACTTCTGGTAGTCTGTGCCTTCTCTTACATTAAAATCACCCAGAATTACAATTTCAGTACATTGATGATGAAGGATGCCAGGTGTTCATAAAATTTTTCTTTGAATTCATCAGGGTTCATCATGATGGGAACATACACATTGATGATGGTGGTGTGGTGCTTTCGTACAGCTGGCAATCACATCGTTATGAGCCTGTTGTTCATTCTTTTGGTAGGCATACAAGCTTTTAGACTAGATTAGTTTTTATTGTGAAACCTACACCAGTTTCACGGTGCTACCCTTAAGTTCCAGAAAAAAAAAAGATGTGTATCTAGCTCCAATTTTCCTGCTGAATTCCCTTGCAACAAGAGCTGCTAATCTTTCAGTTCTACTGGATTTTGTGTTATCCATAAGCATGTGCACATTCCATGTACTGACAGTGAATGGAATCATCTTCACAAAAGGTTTCAGACATTTTTTGTGTGTTTTGAAAACAGGGAGGGATCTTTACCTGCTGTGGCAAATAGACCACTGTTGGGTGAAACAGATAATTTTTAGGGAACTTTTTCTAGCCTCTTTCTCACACAGCATGATCTTAATAAGACTGTTTAGGAGGCTACTCAGAAACCCAGGGAGCTACTGAATTCCACTGCTGCTTCAGTCTAGTGAGAAGATTTCCCTATGGCCAAGGCCACCTTTTTGCAGTGTTTTGGCTTCAGCTTCCAGTGTATCTGAACATGCTGCTTTATCACTTGCCTGTTGCTCAGGACCCTGAGGTAGGTAAAAATGGTAAAATGGTAAGGGGAATGTCTTTTAATTCATGCATAAATTGGACTTAAGTGAGGCAGTGTTGCATGAAATGGTTGGGCTCACTCTTCCAGAATCGTCAGACTCCAGTGGTGAGGCAAAGTCAAGATGACTGTGGATGGCTCAGGATGTAGTATATGCCCTTGGCATCTTCAGTGTCTAATTAAGCTCTCAGCACTTCACAGTACTTGCTTCAGTAGCCTTCATGGCTGTTGGAACAAATTGTTATTACCCAACCATTATGCAGGGGAAGTCTACATTCATGGGGTAGACACCTCCCTAAATAAAATAAATAAAAAAATAAAAAGGCAAATCAATTCAATTAGTCAACATTCATTCAGTTCCTGTCATATGGTAAGAACTGGTAATTGCTGGAGATATATATATATATATATATATATATATATATATATATATATATATATATATATATATACATATATATATACACACACAAACACACATATATATACATATGTAATGTATATATATGTGTGTGTGTGTGTGTGTGTGTGTATGTGCATGTGTATGTGTGATGGGAACATATATATACATATGTAATGTATATATATGTGTGTGTGTGTGTATGTGGGTATATACCTTGCTCATAAGGTTCTTACATTCAACTGGGATATGTAGAAGATAATACAGAGGCCTGTTTTTAAGACACAAGTAGCAATAGAAGGAGATTACCTGAGAAAATAAATCCAATGTTTTCTCTGACATATTCTTGCACTGAAACCTCATATATTTGGAATGGATTTTGTGCTCTGAAATTCATATTTTAGCCTTGAGAATACATTTGCTCTCCTCTTTATAATTTCTGAAAAATACATCTCCTACTTCTATTTTCATAATCATAGATTGGATTTTTTTCTAAAGCAGAAGAACAAATACCACTCATATAGCTTATTTCATATGAGTCTGGGTGCTAAGATTATGAGATTTCAAAGTTTACTTTGTAAAAACCCCCCTTTCAGATGTTAAGACATTGAAAAAAAACTCTAAATACTAGCAACTGTTTATGTATGGCCTAGGTAAAAAGGTACAAAAATACGTTCTGGGTTCACCAGCTTATTTTACAAGACTTTTTGCTAAACTTTGAAACAATGTGCCAAGAAAGGAACAAAAGGATTCAGAATATCCCACCTATGCCATTGTTCATATAGGTATGAAGGGCAAAAGAGGGAAGGGAAAAAATAGAAGACTCTCTAAACCTAATATAGTAATATAACTAGGTGGGGCAGGGCTGTTGTTTTCAGGACTTCTAGTAGAATTTTAGCCAATGTTGGAATTATCTTCCCCTTAAATATTTGGGTATATCACCACCACATTGTGGGGAATATCGCTAAAAGGGCCTATGCTACCAAAAATATTCCCCCATCTTTAAAAGCAAAAATAAGCTTCTAGTTTATTTTCCTGTTTATATGAAGAATGAGCAAAACTGTCAGCTGTTAAATTCCAGCTTTGTTTCTGACTTTCCTTCCCTCGGATATCTGCTAAATCTCATGTGACGAAGTAATTCTAAACTAAGTTCCTCCTGGTCATATATCTTACTTGCTCTTGTGGAAGGGAGCAGGGTTATAAAAAGGAGATAACTCATTCATTGCAGCATGAATTCATGTTTCCCAAGTCACGTAAGAGTTTGCTAACTTGGTTGGAATTTATAGACTGGCATGCTGTGGGTAGCATCATTTCTACAGTAAGAATGTTTTTTATACAAGTACCCTACAGAATATGGTTAATAATCCATGCCTTAATGTTTTGAATAATTTCAACAAAGGAATAATTTTAACGTGATGAACTTCATGGAAAGGACAGCTTTTTGTCCCTTTATAGCTCTATTCACAAAATAATTATGCATCGGCTCCACTTAATTTCCCAGATGTTTTTTTGGAATATGTTCAAATTCAGAGGACTGACAAGATCTTGGTGGGATCGACAGAAGACTTAGTTATTTATTGAAGACGTTGTTGAAAGCATTCGTCATTTATAGATACTCAAGTATAATTTATGCATTTGTCAAGAACTATTTCAGTGTGTATTCCTCAGTACCTCAACTCTATGTATCTCTCCTAACTACTTCATCATTATTCAAATGAAGGCTTTTTATTATACACCTTAAAATTAAGAATTTCACTTTTAAATTTTGATAAACAGTGAAAAAATGAGAGGAATAAAATCAATGAAAACACCTGTTCCCTCACATGGCCACAGGCTGAGTTCTCCCAAAGCTCTTGGTACAAATCAAGAAAGCATGAATTTCAAATGTTTGTGATTTTGAATTTCTTCTTCTTTGAGCATTCCTGTGCATTTGTGAGTCACTCCAAGCCATTAGTCACTTTTTTTTCTGAATAGGAAATTCCCCAAGTTTATTTTTTTTGTTTTTCTTTGGTTTTAAGCTTATTTCATTTAAAAAAAAATATTTATTTTTGAACATTCATTTTTTTTTAAATTGAGTTCCAAATTTTCTCTCTCATTACCACCTATTGAGAAGGCAAAAAAAATGTGATATCATTTAGACATGTGAAATCATGCGAAACATATTTCTATGTTAGCCATGTTGCAAAAAAAAGCAAAAAAAAGGAAATAAAAAAAATCCTTCAATTTGCATTCAGACTCCATTAATTCTGTCTCTAGGGATGGGTAGCACTTGTAATCATAAGTCCATCAGAAGGTTTTGGATTATTGTATTGATCAGAACACTAAGTCATTCACAGTTGATCATTGTACAATATTAGGGTCATTGTGTACAATGTTCTGCTGGTTTTTCATGTTTCACTTTGCATAAGTTCATGTATGTTTTCGTAGGTTTTTCTGAAACTATCCTGCTCATCATTTCTTATAGCACAATAGTATTCCATTGCAATTATGTGCCACAACTTGCTCATCCATTCCCCAGTTACTGGGCATCTCCCCAATTTCCTTCCTTTACTATAACAAAATAGCTCTCTGAATATTTTATACAAATAGGTCCTTTTTTCCCTTGATTGGAATACAGATCTAGTAGTTGCATTGCAGAGTCAAAAGTCTTACAGTGTCACAGTTTTGTAAATTTCTGGGCAAATGTTGTCCAGAATGGTACCAGTTTTTTGGTTTCTTTTTAGCCAAAGTACTGAAATCCCTAATAGCAGAGTTGGTAACAAAAACAACAAAAACAAAACAATTTTTTTTTAGAATTTGAATAAATCATAGTGACCACCTAGTCTGATTTTCTCATTTTTCACAGAAAAGGAAACTGAGTACCAAGCAGGTTAAATGTCTGAGGGAAACCAGGGATTAATCATCATAGCCAGTATTTTAACCTGCATCTTCTATCTTTAGAGTTGATGGTCTTTGCACTGCTTCATAGTTGGCACTAATAAAAATGTGGAGGCATTTTTTTTTGCTTCAGAATCTACCACTTTTATTTTTCTTCTTCCTCACCCATCATAAAACTAAAGTTTTCTCTACTTCACACCTGTACTTCCCAAATAATTGTCTACATTGCAAGATTATCTATTTAATGTCCTCATCCTCCCCTATTCTTCTCTCCTTTGTCTTTGTCACTTTCTACCATGTAGTACAATTTTACATTTGGTAATTCCCTCATTAGAACGTAGGGCAGGGTTTATTTAATTTTTAACTTTGTAACACCAGAACCTAGGAGTTCATGTCAAATTATGAGAACAAATCCCTTCTCTTCATGGTTATCCTTCTCTCATTGCTTTCCTCTCAGCAATTTTTCCCAGAAGCAAGTGTTTTATACAAAAAATCTCATGGAATTTAGTGTTATGAAGGAAGATTGAGATTAGCTAGTTCAACCCAGAAATTTATCAGAGGACCAGAAAGATAGAATAACTTGTCTGAGGACACAGATGCATAAACTTGGATTTGAATGTTGGTTTTCTCATTCCACGTGTAGTACTCTCTTCACTGAAACTTATTGAAGGCACACATGACTGGTATGGTAACAGTTCTATGTGTATATAGATAATTTTAATATATATGTATATAAGCACACACACATGTACATATTTATATATAGAAACCTATATTTAGCTATCTATTTACTTATACAAAAGCCTTGTGTTCCTCTGCTCATATCATATTGAAAACTGTGTATTTTTTACTTGATAGACTAATTCAGACCATTAATTCAACTATAAATGTCTTCTTGCTAAAAATGATTCAATCAAAAAAGAAATCTATACCTACTTGCTTTAAAAAAATGAGATGACTAAGTAGTTGAAATGTTCTTCATTTGGTTCTATATTATGCTTACATCAGTAAAGTGATTTAAAATGTTTCAAACCATATTATCAAGAACCTAATGACTTCATGTAAACAGAGGCAGAAAAAACTATTTCCTAAGCTCTTTGCTACTCAATTGAATTTAGTTCTCCTGAAGACAACGAAACTACTTTATGCTTAATTCATACAAGGAGACTAAAATTTGAGCCACTAACATAGCTTTTTTGTTACTTAAATACAAAATACTCCACCATTGGGACATTGTGACGTCAGGTGTGACACATGTATTTTGTAAGGTGTTTCACCATTATAAATTTGAAGACCAGGGAAAAGAATCCAATGGAATTAATTCAACATCCTCACTGAAATAGCATTTCCTTGGTAGCAATTCTATTCCACTCTTTAGAGATACTTATCTTCTCATGGAAAGGTCAGATGGAAAGGTCTCATGATCCTTTCAGGTGTAGCAGATAGTAATGCCTCTTTTTTATGTCATCTATACTGAGGAAATGAGTATTTTAATGATGCAGAATCATTCAACATAATGGCAAACAATTTTTGCAGTAAAAACTTTCTTGTTGTGGTAGTCTGACTTGCATGACACTTGCTGCCTTCTTTCTCTCCTTCAGGTATCTTTGCTGTTTCATTTAGGCTGGCTTGCCTCCTCTGAATGAGTCAGTTAGTGTCAGTAAGTAGGGATGGCTGGCATCTTCACAGAAAATGTTTCCTCTGATGATGGCTGTGAGGGCTGGTGTGAGAGGAGGATTGGTGGTCTGGAAAGTCTTGCTACTATTCTTTTTTTTAAATTTAATTTATTTAATATACTTAGTTATCAGCATTGATTTTCACAAGAGTCTGAATCACAAATTTTCTCCCCATTTCTACCCTACCCACCTCTCCAAGATGGCATATATTCTGGTTGCAATGTTCCCCAGTCAGCCCTCCCATCTGACACCCCACTCCCCTTCCATTTCCTTTTCCCTTCCTTTCTTGTAGGGCAAGATAAATTTCTATGCCCCATTGCCTGTGTATCTTATTTTCTAGTTGCATGCAAAAACTTTTTTTTTGTTTTTGAACATCTGTTTTTAAAACTTTGAGTTTCAAATTCTGTCCCCACTTCCCTTCCTACACACCCTCTCTAAGAAGTCAAGCAATTCAACATATGCCACATGCATATCATTATGAAGAACCCTTCCACAATACTCATGTTGTGAAAGACGAACTATATTTTGCTCCTTCCTAACCTATCCCCCTTTATCCAATTTTCTCCCTTGACCCTGTCCCTTTTTGAAAGTGTTTGTTTTTGATTACCTCCTCCCCCATCTGCCCTCACTTCTATCATCCCCCCTTTTTTATCTTCTACCCCCTTCTTTCCTGTGGGGTAAGATACCCAATTGACTGTGTATGGTATTCCCTCCTCAGGTCAAATCTGATGAGAGCAAGATTCACTCATCCCCCCTCACCTGCCTTCTATTCTCTTCCTACAGAACTGCTTTTTCTTGCCACTTTTATGCAAGATAATTTACCCCATTCTATCTCTCCCTACGCCCCTCTCTCAATATATTCCTCTCTCATCCCTTAATTTGATTTTATTTCCATTTCTTTTAGATATCATCCCTTCATCTTCAATTCACCCTGTGCCCTCTCTCTCTCTCTCTCTCTCTCTCTCTCTCTCTCTCTATATATATATTATATATATATATATATATATATATATATATATTCCCTTCAGCTACCCTAATACTGAGGTCTCATGAATCATACACGTCATCTTTCCATGTAGGAATGTATACAAAACAGTTCAACTTTAGTAAGTCCCTTGAAATTTCTTTTTCTTGTTCTTTTTCTTGATTACCTTTTCATGCTTCTCTTGATTCTTGTGTTTGAAAGTCACATTTTCTATTCAGCTCTGGTCTTTTCACTGAGAAAGCTTGAAAGTCCTCTATTTTATTGAAAATCCATATTTTGCCTTGGACCATGATACTCAATTTTTCTGGGTAGATGATTCTTGGTTTTAATCCTAGCTCCATCGACCTCTGGAATACCGTATTCAAAGCCCTTCGATCTATTAATGTAGAAGCTGCTAGATCTTGGATTTTTCTGATTATGTTTCCACAATACTCAAATTGTTTCTTTCTGGCTGCTTGCAGTATTTTCTCCTTAATCTGGGAGCTCTGGAATTTGGCAACAACATTCCTAGGAGATTTCTTTTGGGGATCTATTTGAGGAGGCTATCGGTGGATTCTTTCAATTTCCACCTCACCCTCTGGTCCTAGAATATCAGGGCAGTTCTCCTTGATAATTTCTTGAAAGATGATATCTAGTCTCTTTTTTTGATCATGGCTTTCAAGTAGTCCAATAATTTTTAAATTATCTCTCCTGGATCTATTTTCCAGGTCAGTGGTTTTTCTAATGAGATATTTGACATTTTCTTCAACTTTTTCATTCCTTTGGTTCTGTTTTATATCTTGATTTCTCATAAAGTCACCAGCTTCCACTTGTTCCAATCTCATTTTTAAGGTAGTATTTTCTTTAGTGTTCTTTTGGACCTCCTTTTCCATTTGGCTAATTCTGCCTTTCAAGGCATTGTTCTCCTCATTGGCTTTTTGGAGCTCTTTAGCCATTTGAGTTAGTCTATTCTTTAAGGTGTTTTATTCAGTATATTTTTCAGTATTTTTTTGGGTCTCCTTTGGCAAGTCATTGACTTGTTTTTCATTGTTTTCTCACATCCTTCTCATTTCTCTTCCCAATTTGTCCTCTACTTTTCTAACTTGCTTTTCCAAATCCTTTTTGAGCTCTTCCATGACCTGGGACCAGTTCATGTTTTTCTTGGAGGCTTTTGTTGTAAGCTCTTTGACTTTGTTGACTTCTTCTGGCTGTATGTTTTGGTCTTCTTTGTCACCAAAGAAAGATTCCAAAGTCTGAGACTGAATCTGCGTGTGTTTTTGCTGCCTGGCCATGTTCCCAGCCAACTTACTTGACCCTTGAGTTTTTCAGCAGGGTATGACTGGTTGTAGAGTAAAAAGTACTTTGTTCCAAGCTGTTGATTTCAGAGCTATTACAGCAAGCTCTGCCATACTAACACTCCTCCTTTCCCAAGAACCCCCAACCTGGACTGGACTTAGATCTTCAGCAGGCTCTGCACTCCTGCTATGATCAGCCAATTAATTCCTCCTGCCAGGTGGGCCAGAAGCAACTGCAGCTTTAGTTCTGTAGCTGCCCCACCTCTGCTGCCCCCTGAGACAGCGGCTGAACCATGAACTCTATCACCCTGTCCCCAGCAGCTTTTCCCACTAACCTTCTCTGTTGTCTTTGGTGTTTGTGGGTTGAGAAGTCTGGCAACTGCCACGGCTCACTGATTCAGGGCACTAGGGCCCTCTCTGCCTGACTCCTGGTCTGGTTGGTCCGTGCAGCCCACGCTGGGCTCTGCTCCACTCAGCTCCGCTCCCAGGTCCATGTGTGAAAGACCTCACCCAGCCATCATCCAGGCTGTCCTGGGTTGAAGCCCTGCTTCCCTCTGTTATTTTGTGGGTTCTGCATTTGTAGAATTGGTTCAGAGCCATTTTTATAGATTTCTGGAGGGACTTGGTGGGGAGCTCATGCTAGTCCTGGCTTTCCAGCTGCCATCTTGGCACTGCCCCCCTTCTTGCTACTATTCTTGAAATCATGCCATATTTAAATGATCCTTGTAAATCTGTGTCCTAAAGTTGTCTCTTGTTGAATAGGTACATGTGTTTCCCTAGTTATTTCTATCAAGTGAATATAAATTAATGAATAATTTTCTCCCATTGACTTTTAGTCTAAAAGGTTTTTTGTCTAGAAAAAAAGTGACCTCTGGTCAATAACAGAGAAACTAAAAGATAACAAATTTAAAATTCATTTTTTGAGAAAAACTATCATTTCTGATAAAGCAATGTTGACTTGCAATAATACTGGATTTCACTCAAGATTTGTTAGCAAAGTGGAGAGAAATACTGAAACTTCAAAATATTATGCAGTACCAGAAAAGTCAGAAATATTACTACTTATCTCAAAAAATAATTTTCTCCAAGGAGACAATGAAACCCTTAAAACTTTAATAACTTGGTTAAGCTTGCTTCCAGCATGAAAGATCTTTTCCCTTAATTTCATCTAACTTTTTTTTTTACCATCTCTTAAAATAACTTAATAAGCCTATTTCCAAAGAGTTTCAACTAAAAGATGTCAAGTTTACTAGGTTATTGATACCAGTTCACCAAGCTATAAATTGAAATGTTTACTATCACATACTGAATAATTACCTTGTTTGTAGAATGGAACGTGACTGATGCTTTATTCCTTCAAGTGTTGTGTAGTATTCATAGTGGTGTGTAATGGATTAAGGTTTTTTTCAACACATACAACCCTATGCAGACCTTTGTTTTTTAACTTTCTGATGCAATTAACATATAATATTGTGTATTCTACCATCTGTTTATGTTTATCTTTTTATTAGGTGATTGTATTCAGGAAGGCAAAGAGAATTTTCTTCTTACATTATATTCCCCCCTCCTATGCCTGATCCTAGTACACTATGCATAGTATGCTCTTAATGCATACATGCTTGAATATCTGACCAGTTGCTCATACAAATTATAGCAACAGGATAGCTATGGTAGAGGAGGGTGGTGCCTTAAGGTTATACTATGATTCAATTAGAAATTCTTTTAATTTATCAATACCTGAGTGATTAAAAAATCATTAATTATCATGTTGATTCAGTTTATTGAGAAGCTTTTAAATTTTCCGATGAAATATTATTAAAATATTTCACTATTTTTTCTTTTTCTTTCAACATTCAATATAGCTTGTCAGTCAGCTATGTTTCTTGTGTCCTTCACTATGTGTCAGGCACTGGGCAAATACTGGGAATACCAAGAAAGACAAAAACAGTTTTTGCCCTGAAGGCCAGAATGGCAGATAACAGAAGCACTGCCTCATGGCTTAATATACACCTAATGTAAAATAGACCTAATGGAAACCCTCCACCATGTAGGGTGGGTTTTCTTTGGAGGACCTACAGGTGAACATAGGAAAGAGTCACAAAGGATGTAGAAGTGAGAATGAATTATGATTTATAACCAAAGAGAGAATGGCCACATCAATGATATCATAAGATGCCATAAAGTATTGAAGTGTTTGAGTTGAAGCCCTGTATACACAATATATGTTCTAAGTAATATCCACAATTCCAAACAAATTTATGAGCCATTCAAAGGGCCCCACCCAAGGAGATATCATTTAAGTGAAAATGAGTCAGATCAATCAGCAGTTTTTAAACACTTACTTTGAATCAGGCATTGTGCCAAGCAGTGGGATTACAAATATGAGCAAAAAGAAAATCGTTCCCTGCCCTCAAGAATTTTGCATTTTAATGTGGAAAAAGTAAATGAAAAAAAGCTGTAAAGGTGGTGGTAGCCAGGGGATACTGTAAACACACTGAAATATGATGGTGAAATCCAGAGTCAAAACTGAAGCCAGGAGAGGAAGGAATGAGTAAGGGTGAGATGGAAGTTCTGGGAGGAACTCAGAGATGGGACATGGGGTCTCTAGGATGAGAGTAATTTTCCCGGATAAGAAAGCAGCTGAGGGATGATGAAAATTTCTGGGCAGTAAGCAGAATTTTCTTTTCCAAGAATTCTGTGACTGAGACAGGAGAGACATAGAATGAGCATAGCTGATCTAGTCATTTCCTCAAGGTGTTACTAGATGTGTGAGAAAAAAATGTCATTCAAGTAAGGTCCAGGGTTAATATTCTGTATGTATATGAATATATGTATGTATTACATACATGTGTACACATGTGCATATCTTTATGTGCATGCAGAGATATATGCATTGTACACACATGAATACAGAGATGTGATACAGATGTGTACTTTCATGTATATCTGCATGCATTATTCTGTGAGAATTCCAATGAGTGGTGAGCAGTAAATTTGTTTATTTCTGGCTCTTTTAAAATAATTGCCTGAGGTTGCCCACTTGCCAATCCCTATTCCCACCTTACCTCTCTCAGTCTTAGATTTCTTTTGATCAGTTTTTAAGTATCTGAGAGCATTAAAAAAATTTCTAAAGCTGTTTGCATTTCTAGTCCCAACTTGCTTTTTCCATTCCTGGACAAATGCTGTTTGATTAAAATTGCCTACATTTGAAAAGCTATGTTGTTTTCAATTACTACACCCAATGAAACCTGTGGAAATTAATTTCACCACTAGTTTACACTTTTTCTCTAGTCTAGTCTTAGAGCTACACATAGGCAGAGCGCTTCTTGCACTTCTATTTCTTGCTCTTGAGAAATTAAAGGAGATAATGAAATGAGTCCAAAATGGGGTGGCATGCTATACTCAATGAGTGAGATGGGGTTAGAGGATGACAGTTCTGTAAACCATATCACTTAGAGAGCAGTTGGGTTTAAGACAAGGCTTGGCGGAAAGGACTCAAGGAAGTGATGAGTGCCTTGTTAGTTTGTCTGGAGGGAGATTAGGAAAAATGAGTTATATTTAAATTGAAAATAGGAGTATGTCCAGTTCAAGCAAAGTTGGTATAGAGCAGAAACCAGCAGATAATAGCAAAGTGAACATTGGGTTAACCAAAAGAGACAACATCTGATAACATATAACTGAAAGGATGATAATCAAAGATAATCCTAACTCAGGGACTCATGTAGAAATGAGCTGAAGTGGTTTGGTGACAGAATAGAATATGATATAATGGAGTAGTGGTTAAAATAACTTCAGTTAATTCAGTGTTTACTCCTTCATGCTACCCAATTATGCTGGCATAAGCAGGAGTATGTTGACCATGTGGATGCCTTCACACAATTACTGGATCTCAGGGTTGGAAAGAAAGTAAGAAGTCTTCTAGGGCAATCTATACTTTACCAAGATTTCTCTACAGTAGTTTCCTAAGAAATTAAAATTTAGCTTTTGTTTGAAGACCATTAATGATGGAGTCTCTCTATCCTTCAGAAGCTCCAATTGATAGAAAGTTGATGTTATTTATGTTGTTTCCACCTCTAATAATAACCATAACACATCTGCTCCTGTTGTCACTGTTATATTTTGTTCCTACCTTTTCTCTTTAGTGCCAAATGGAATAGTTGTAAGTCCTTGCTATATGTTATAGAAAGTAATAAGTCACAATGGAAAGACCATCAGAGTCCCAATCAGAGTGCTTGGGTTCATATCCTGGCAATCTTTTCTGTCATGTGATTTTAGGTGAGTCACTTGCACTCTTTGGACATCTATTTCTTCAAATGCAAAATGATTGGTCTGAACTAGGTATATGGAAAGTACTCCTTCAATTCTGCTTCTATGACCCTTCCTATGGAAAACATTCAAATATTTGAGGGAAATTGTCATTTCTCCATGGTCTTTTTTTCTTCCATTATAATTTCTTTCAATTGTTTCTTCTAAAAGGTGTTTAACCTGATATCTGTGGAAATGCTTTAAATATATCCTTTCATAACTGTATTTCAATAAAATTGGTTTCCTTTGTAATGCTATGTGTTTTATTTTAGACATTTAAAAATATTTAGATTATTGCCTCACCAGAATGCCAAAGGAGGACAAGATACAAAAGAAGTTTTAAAGACTTTAAGGCTTGATTACCTGACCCTCATTATTGCTTTCCTCTGGATCTGCTTCAATTCCTCAATATCCTGCCTAAAATGCAGTCCTAATAACTGTATAAATTTTTATCTATGTGGTCTGACCATGGGAGATTCCAATGATGATAGTGGGTAAGTCTTGATGGAATCTATGACTTTATTAATGAATTTAAAAATTATAGTAATTTCTAAGGGGATGGAACCAAGATGGTAGAGTATAGGAAGCACTCAGCCAAACCCTCCCAACATTCCCTTCCAAGCAACTTTAAAGTAATGTTTCAAATCAAAATCTGTGGTAGAGTCAACAAAGGCCAATGTGAGATGTTCTACTAGCTTAAGACAATTTAGGAGGGCAGAGGGAGAACTCTGTGACACAGGGGTCAGGGATGGCCTGGGGACAATGTGGATGCAACATCAGTAGTGGGACTCCGTGGTGGTGACAAAAGCAGCAACACCTTCAGTAGTTCTCAAGTCAGAGATGGTAAAACAACCTGCCAACTGGTCAGAAAAAAAGATGATAGGAGACCCTTGTTCTCTTACTGGATGAAGAACCAGATGGTATTTGACAATTCCAGTGCATATACCCACTTCTGGGTCACAGTTCAAGTACAGAGAGGAGCACTTTCATTCAAGAGAGAGCTTTAGAGGTCTGGGAAGATTATATTTTGAAGAACAAAAGAGGTGGGATTGCATTCAAGAATAACTTACCCAGCAAAGCTGAGTATAATCTTGAATGAAAAAAAAGGACATTTGACAAATTGAAAGAATTTTAGGTATTTGTACCAAAAAGACAAGAACTCAAAAGAAATTGATATAAAAGACCCAGGAGAGATAAAGGAAAACATTAAAGGCTAATTATAAGGCATCATTAAGATTAAACTGTTTACTTATTATACACACACACATACACATTCATGCATACATACATACATGAATACCTGTGTATGTTATGAAATGTTATCAGTATTTTTAAAACTGTCATCATTACTAAGGTAGTTCAAAAAAGGATTGGAGCTGAGTTGTATATGGTGTGGTGTTTCTAAAAATAAAATTGGGTAGGAAAAGTTAAAAAGGAACAATTATATTATAAAATGGGGCATGGCAGGAAGAACTAATATAAAGGAGGCAGCTGACGGTGGAGGGCTGGTAATGTTGGAAACTTACTCTGATCTGAGTTGAAGAGGAAAAAACGTGTACACCTGGAAGGGTGTAGAACTCTTCTGAACATGTAGAGAGGTGAGAAAACTGGGGGACAGGGTGGAGGAGAGACTTTTAGCAGGGTGGGTGAATTGGAATTTGGAAGGGTGGGGGGAAACAATCAGGGGGACTTCTGGAGGGGTGTGTGGATTGATATTAGGGGAATGGTAGGAGGGGATGGGGGAGATTCTTTGAGAGGTGGATGAAGTAGGAGAAGATAAGATAATGGGGATTGAGAGGCTGAGAAAAAAATTAGTGAGTAAAAGAAAGATGGGAATTTCGTAGATGGTAAGTAATTATAACTTTGAATACGAATGGGAGGTTTATACTAATTATCTTTGTGGTGATAAAGAAATGAAAATTTCAGGGATGCTCATCAATTGGGGAATGGCTGAACAAGTTATGGTGTATTGTTGCAATGGAATACTACTGTGCTATAAGAAATGATTAGTTGGCAGAGCCAAGATGGCCGCATGAAGGCAGCGTCTTACCGGAGCTCTCTCACAAGGTCTGTCAGATTCCTATAAAAAAGTGAATTGGAGCAGATTTGAGAGAGTCAGAAACCATGAGCAGTCTTCGTGGGGCAAATTTCCGAGCCAGCAGAGTCTGAAAGGCCGAAGGCACGAAACTGTAGGCTCGGACAGAGCTCGGAGTGCGGCGTGCAGAGCTGCTCCAGACAAAAGCGGAAGCGGCCAGCCGGGAAATCCATGTGGGAGACAGGCTGGGAGAAAGCTGGGCACCTGAAACCAGCAGAGATCCTCAGGACTCCCAACACAGGACAGCAGTCTGTGGGAGCGACGAGAGTCAGTGCAATGCCACAGGCCGGGAAAAGACCAACTCCTGACACTTGCAGCCCAGGAACTCGGTTTCTTGAACTTCCGGGAGACACAACGACCAGGTAAACGGCTCTAATCCCTCCCCCCCTCACCCAGAGAATTCCTCGGGGGAAAAAAGAAGAAAGCTGAAACAGAGGAGAAAGTAGTGGGGCCTCACGGGACAAATAGTAGAAGTTCATTAGTCCAAGAGGGGCAGAGCCGGCAGGGGTCAACACCGGGAGCCCAGGAGTAATCTTGCTCCCCCAGGGGAAGTGCCAGACATCAGCTCAAACAACAAACAGCTGAGACCATTGCTGAAAAGCAAGTGCTGGAGAGCACCTATAGGGAGTGAGAGCCAGGGAGCCAGACCCCTCCCCACACCTCAGGAAACTGAAGGTTATAATTCTAGACTCACAATCCCCAGAATAAGAAAACTGGGACAGAGAGTCCTGAGCCCCATAGACAGAAACTTGTTGAAAAGCCAGGAAAAGGCAAAACAACAAACATGAAGAAGAACACAAAAAAACCGAGGACAATAGATTCTTTTTATGGAGACAGGCAGGATCAAAATACCGATATGGAAGAGGGGAGTAACGACACTACAGATGTGTCTGATACCTCAAAAGGTAATGTGAACTGGTCTCCAGCCCAAAAAGCATTGCTGGAAGAACTAAAGGAGGATTTTAAAAACCAAATTAGGGAGGTAAAAGAAAACATGGAAAAAATGGAAAAGTCCCTAAAGAATAAGATTAGCGAAATGGCTATGGAGATTCAGAATCTAGAGAGAGAAAATCACACCCTGAGAGGCAAAATCAACCAATTGGAAAATGAGACTAAAAAGCAAAATGAAAACACTAACTCATTAAAAATTAGAGTTGAGCAAGTGGAAGTTAATTAATGAGGCACCAAGAAGTAGTAAAACAAAATGTAAAGAATGAAAAAATAGAAAAAAATTTGAAATATCTGATTGGCAAAACAACTGACCTGGAAAATAGATCCAGGAGAGACAATTTAAGAATTATTGGTCTACCAGAAATCCACGATGAAAAAAAGAGCCTTGACAGTATCTTCGAAGAAATTATCAAAGACAACTTCCCAGAGGTCCTAGAACCAGAGGGCAAAATATTCATTGAAAGAATTCACCAATCACCCCCTGAAAGAGATCCCAAACTGAAAACACCAAGGAATATTATAGCCAAATTTCAGAGCTATAAACTCAAGGAGAAAATACTGCAAGCAGCAAAAAAGAAGCAATTCAAATATCGTGGAACTACAGTCAGGATCACGCAGGATCTCTCAGCTTCCACATTGAAAGACAGGAGAAATTGGAATATGATATTCTGAAGGGCAAAGGAGCTGGGACTACAACCAAGGATCAACTACCCAGCAAAACTAAGCATAATTTTCCAGGCAAGACGATGGACATTCAATGAAATAAGGGAATTCCAGACCTTCCTGATGAAAAGGCCAGAACTCAATGGAAAATTTGATCTCCAAATACAAAACTCAAGAGAGACATAAAAAGGTAACCAGGGGGAAAAACCCCACAAATCTTATTAACCAATAAGGGCAAGTTGTTTACATCTTTATGTGTGATAATATCATCTCATGTATGTTATATATATATATATACATATATATATACACACACACACACACACACACACATATAAGTCAGTCTTGAGAATGGTACAACTATTATGACAATTGAAAGGGACATACATAGGTTGTGAATGCCTGTATAAATTAACTGATGTAAAGATATAAAATATAAGTAAGAGATATAAAGGGAGGGCTATGAGGGAAGTGGTAAGGAGGTAGTAGAAAAGGGTAAATTACACCGAATTAAGTGGCACAAAAACATATAGTAGAGGGAAAGAAGGGAGGGAGAAGAGCAGTATTTGAACTTTACTGTCATCTGATCTAGTTCAAGAAGGGAATAACATACCCTGATAAGTTTAGAAATCTAACTTGTCCTATGGGAAGTAGGAGGGGAAGGGGGGAAAAGGCAGGGGGGTGGTCAGAAGGGAGGGGAGAAGTAGCAAGTGGGAAACGGTAAGAAAAGTGAGGGGAATAAAGAAGGAGGGTAAACTGAGAAAGTCGGCAGTCAAAAGCAAAACTTTATTGAGGAGGAGAAGGGGAAAGGGAGAAATAAAAGCATAAACAGGGGGAATTAAGATGGAGAAAAAGACACAGAGAGAAATCATAACTCTGAACCTGCAGGGGATGAACATTCTCATAAAACAGAAGCAGATAGCAGAATGGATTAAAAGCCATAATCCTACAAAATGCTGTTTACAAGAAACACATCTGAAACAGGGGGATACACATAGGGTTAAGGTAAAAGGCTGGAGTAAAATATATTGTGCCTCAGCTAAAGTAAAAAAAGCAGGTGTAGCAATCCTAATCTCAGACAAAGCAAAAGTAAAGATAGATTTAATTAAAAGAGATGAGGAAGCACATTATATCCTGCTAAAAGGCACCATAAACAATGAAGCAATATCATTGCTTAACGTATATGCACCAAGTGGTAAGGCACACAAATTCTTAGAGGAGAGGTTAAGGGAGTTACAGGAAGAAATAGATAGCAAAACTATAATATTGGGAGACCTCAACCTCCCTCTTTCTGAACTTGATAAATCTAACCTCAAAATAAATAAGAAAAAAAATTAAGGAGGTAAACAGAATTTTAGAAAAAGCACATATGATAGACCTCTGGAGAAAACTGAATGGGAATAAAAAGGAATATACTTTCTTTTCAAAAGTACATGGCACATACTCAAAAATTGACCATGTACTAGGGCATAAAAACCTCACAATGCAGTGCAGAAAAGCAGAAGTAGTCAATGCATCCTTTTCAAATTATGATGCAATAAGAATCATTTTTAATAAAGTACCATGGAAAAATGAGCTAAAAACTCATTGGAAATAATAATAATTTAATTCTAAAGACTGAGTGGGCCAAAAAACAAATCAGAGAAACAATTAATAACTTCATTCAAGAGAATGACAATAATGAAACAACATACCAAAACTTATGGGATGCAGCAAAAGCAGTTCTTAGGGGAAGTTTTATATCCCTAAATGCCTACATGAATAAAATAGGGAAAAAAGGAGATCAATGATCTGGGCATACAGCTGAAAAAGCTAGAAAAAGAGCAAATTGAAAATCCCCAATTGAATACCAAATTAGAAATACTGAAAATCAAAGGAAAGATTAATAAAATTGAAACCAAGAAAACTATTGAATTAATAAATAAAACAAAGAGCTGGTTTTATGAAAAAAACAATAAAATTGATAAACCTTTGGCCAATTTGATTAAAAAAAAGAAAGAAGAAAATCAAATTGCCAGTATCAAAAATGGAAAGGGTGAGGTCACCTCTAATGAAGAGGAAATCAAAACAATAATTAGGAATTATTTTGCCCAACTGTATGCCCATAAATTTGACAACCTTAGAGATATGGATGAATATCTACAAAAACATAAACTGCCCAGGCTAACAGAAAAGGAAGTGAAATTTCTTAATAACCCCATCTCAGAAAAAGAAATTGAGCATGCCATCAATGGACTCCCTAGGAAAAAATCTCAGGGGCAGATGGTTTTACATGTGAATTCTATCAAACATTTAAAGAACAACTAATTCCAATACTTTGTAGACTATTTGGGAAAATAGGTGAAGAAGGAGTCCTACCAAATTCTTTTTATGACACAAATATGGTACTAATACCCAAACCAGGTAGAGTCAAAACAGAGAAAGAAAATTATGGACCAATTTCTCTAATGAATATTGATGCAAAATTTTTAAATAAAATATTAGCAAAAAGATGGCAGCAACTCATCACGAGAATAATACACTATGACCAGGTAGGATTTATTCCAGGAATGCAAGGCTGGTTCAATATTAGGAAAACTATTAGCATAATTGACAACAACAAAACCAGCAGAAACCATATGATCATCTCAATAGACGCAGAAAAAGCCTTTGGTAAAGTACAACATCCATTCCTATTAAAAACACTAGAAAGCATAGGAATAAGTGGAACCTTCCTTAAAATTATAAATAGCATTTACCTAAAACCATCAACAAGCATTACTTGTAATGGGGATAAGCTAGATGCATTCCCAATAAGATCAGGGGTGAAACAAGGATGTCCATTATCACCCCTATTACTCAATTTGGTACTAGAAATGTTAGCTGTAGCAATAAGAGAAGAAAAAGAAATTGAAAGAATTAGAATAGGAAAAGAAGAAACTAAATTATCACTTTTTGCAGATGATATGATGATTTATTTAGAGAATCCTAGAGAATCAAGTAGAAAACTACTTGAAATAATAAACACCTTTAGCAAAGTTGCAGGATATAAAATAAACCCACATAAATCCTCAGCATTCCTATACATTACTGACAAAGCCCAACAGCTAAAGGTAGAAAGAGAAATTCCATTCAAAGTCACTGTAGACACTATAAAATATTTGGGAGTCTATTTGCCAAGACAAACCCAGGGTCTATATGAACATAACTATGACACACTTTTCACGTGAATGAAATCAGATCTAAATAAATGGAAAACATATCAGTTGCTCATGGTTAGGCCGAGCTAATATAATAAAAATGACAATTTTACCTAAATTAATCTATCTATTCAGTGCCATACCAATCGAACTACCAAAAAATTATTTTACTGAGCTGGACAAAATAATAACAAAATTCATCTGGAAAAACAAGAGGACTAGAATATCTAGGGTATTAATGAAAAGAAATGCTAGAGAAGGTGGCCTAGCGATACCAGATATTGAACTGTACTACAGAGCAGCAGTCATCAAAACTGCCTTGTACTGGTTAAGAAACAGGGGTGTGGATCAGTGGAATAGGATAGGTACACAAGTAGGAGAAATCAACAAGTTTAGAAATCTATTCTTTGATAAACCCAAAGAGGCCAGTTTCTGGGCTAATAATTCACTATTTCACAATAACTGTTGGGAAAATTGCAAAATGGTAGGGCAAAAACTGGGCATAGACCAATATCTTACACCATATACCAAAATAAAGTCAAAATGGGTTCATGATTTAGGAGTAAAGGCCGATACTATAAGTAATTTGGGAGAGTAAGGAATAGTCTATTTATCAGATTTATGGAAAAGAAAAGAATTCATGACCCAACAAGAGATAGAGAGCATTACAAAATGCAAAATGGATAATTTTGATTATGTTAAATTGAAATGTTTTTGCACAAAAAAAGCCAATGCAACAAGAATTAGGAAGGAAGCAGAAAATTAGGAGAAAATCTTTGCAACTAGTATCTCTGATAAAGGCCTCATTTCTAAAATATACAGGGAACTGAACCAAATATATAGGAACACAAGCCATTCCCCAACTGAGAAATGGTCAAAGGATATGAACAGGCAGTTTTCAGAGGAAGAAATTAAAGCTATTTATAGGCATATGAAAAAATGCTCTGGATCACTACTGATTAGGGAAATGCAAATCAAAACAACTCTTAGATACCACATCTCTCTTGTAAGATTGGCTAAAATAACAAAACAGGAAAATGATAAATGCTGGAAAGGATGTGGGGAAATTGGAACATTGTTACATTGCTGGTGTGGTTGTGAGCTGATCCAGTCATTTTGGAGAGCAATTTGGAACTATGCCCAAAGGGCTATAAAAATGTTCATACCCTTTGACCTAGCATTACCACTTCTAGGGTTGTATCCCAAAGAAATCACACAAGTGGCTCTTTTTGTGGTAGCCAAGAATTGGAAATCAAAGGGATGCCCATCAATTGGGGAATGGCTGAACAAGCTGTGGTATACGAAGGTAATGGAATACTATTGTGCCATAAGAAATGGGGATGATACAGACTTTGTAACAACCTGGAAAAACCTACACGACATAATGCTGAGTGAGCGGAGCAGAGCCAGGAGAACATAGTACACAACCACAAATATATGGACGCCGTGAGGACCAACCCTGACATACTGCGCTCTTCTCAGCAACCGAAGGTGCAAGGACAACTCGAGGGGACTCACGATGGAGAATGCTATCTTCATCCAGAGAAAGAACTATGAAGTTTGAATACAGATTGAGGCGCACTACATGCTCGCTTTTTTTGCTTCTCTTTTGTTTTTGTTTTTGGGGTTTTTTTTTGGTTCTGTCTCTTCTTTCTCATGATTCATTCCATTGGTCATAATTCTTCTTGACTAGTGTATAAATTAATTCAATACAAAGTTATACATGGTAGTTATATGAGATTCCAGGCCATCTTGTGGAGGGAGGAAGGGGAGAAAATCTGGAACTCAAAATTATGTAGAACCGTGTGTGGTAAACTAAAAATAAATTAATTAATTAATAAAAAAAATAATAATTTGAAAAAAAATTAAAAGAAATGATTAGTCCAGTTATCTTAGAAATGCATGGAAAGACTTGCATGAAATAATAGAGTGAAGTGAGCAGAACAAAGGGAACATTGTATACAATAACAGCAATACTATTTCAAGAATGACTTTGAGCAACAAAGTCATTTTGACTATTATAAATGCAAAAATTCAAAATAAAGGACACATGAAGAAAGATGTTATCTGCACCCAGTGAAAGAACTTACATATAGAATCATGTATAAAATAATTTTACGTAAATAATTTTATATATGTGTATGCATATATATGTATATACATACATAGACATACATATACCTATTTGTTGTCAAATGACAGCCCTTTCTTGGGTAGGGGAGGAGGGAAGAAATAATAAATTTTCATGATAACTTTTCTGTGTATTTAGAGGGAATAACCAATTGTACATGGTGGATTTGCAGTTTCATGGTCAATCATCTTTTTTATTGTGCTGTGTTTTGGAAATGATTATTTTGTTTTGTGAATTGAAAATATTTTACTTAAAAAAGCAAGAGAGCTTGGAACCCAAGAAACAGTATCTCTAACATTCTGAAGGGGGTGGGTCTCTTGGTTTGCAGTATCAATTACAATTCTAAGAAATCAGGGTCTCTTGAGGACAAAGTACAGAGAATATCAGTGGCCACACCTTTCCCCAGATGACACCACCTCGGAAGCACTTAAAACTTTCATCTCCCAGATCTAGCTCTGAAAACAGCAGTACAAAATGAACTGAAGTTTCTCTTAAATTTGGAGCAGAGTCCAACTTTAACATGAAGTTCAAAATCAAGAAATAAGGTATGAAAATAAGCAAGCAATGAGAAAGAACCCCTCCATATAAAAGTTCTTATAATGTCAGGGAAGATCAAGATACAAACTCAGAAGTTGATAGTAAAGTCAAAACAGCTACAAGAAAAACCTTAAAGGGGAAAGACATGAATTGGACAGAAAGCTAACAATAATTTCTAGATCTAAAATGATTTTAATAATCAAAAAAGGATGGTGGAAATTATGTAAAGAAATAAGAGTAAGAGAAGAAAATTATGAAAGACAGTAAAGTGCTTGGTAAAAGATACAAAAAATACTGAAGAACACTTTAAAAATAGAATAAGCCAAATAAAAAAGTACAAAACTTCTCTAATGAAAATAACTCCTTGAAAACCCTAATTGACCAAATGGGAAAAGAGGTACAAATGCTCATTGAAGAAAATAATTCTTTTAGAATTGAGAAATTGGAAGGCAAAGACTCCATGAGATGTCAAAAAACAATAAAACAAAGGCAAAAGAAAATGTGAAATATCTCATTGGAAACACAACTGATCCAGAAAATAGATCAAGGAGAGATAATTTTAAAATTGCTGGGAAAATTATTGGACTACCTGAAAGCCATGATCAAAGAATCAGAGACATCATCTTTCAAGAAATTTTCAAGGAAAGTTTTCCTGATATCCTAGTACCAGAGGGTAAAATAGAAATTAAAATAAACCAGTTAGCACCTGAAAGAGATCCCAAAATGAAAATCCCCATGAATAACATGTCTGAATTCCAAATGTCTAAAATTAAAGAGAAATTACTTCAAACTGCCAGAAAGAAACTATTCAAATATCGTGGAGCCACACTCAGGATCACACAAGATTTATTAGCTTCTACATTAAAGGACAGCTAGGTAACATAGTGGGTAGAGCAATGGACTTTGAATTAGGAAAACTCATCTTCCTGTGTTCAAATCCAGCCTAATACACCTAGTAGCTCTGTTACTCAGGGAAAATCACTTAACCCTGTTTGCCTTAGTTTCCTCATTTACAAAATGGGCTGGAGAAGAAGATCGCAAACCACTTGTAACGAAAGTGCTACTTGCTGCTACTGTGGTTGTGTAAGAACAACAACACTAGCACACAGGAGGGCTACTAGCACAGATTCTTTGATCTGCTTTTCTAAGGAAGGCAACTTTAAGGAGTTTATAATCTCACTGCAATTAAATATACATTTATCATTTACTTAGTTTAGGGGAAAAAGTCAGCACTCTGAACTTCAGAGAAAACATCAATAGAAGTTACGTAAACAGAGCAAATAACACAAATCAGCAGACAGGGTTTCTAACCATCTATCCATAGCAATACATACATAGTTACCATAAATAGAAGCACCAACAACTGGGTTTTCAAAGCTGGGGGGCTCCTTAATGGCTACCCAGAGTCTCATCTGGCAAAATCACAGGAAGACTCTTCCAATGACTGAGCTCCAAGCAAAATGCTAACCTGTGTATATATACACTTCTTCAGGGTCAGAGGGCATCACCATCATGCAGACCCATGTTACCCAAGCCTCATAGTGACTTAAGCAGGTCATCAAAGACTCCTGATTCAATCAAAGACTCTCGATTGAAACAAAGGCACTTGATTATATTAGTGCTGAGAAGCACTCCAAAACAAAAGACAACAAAAAGTCCTAACCTCTTGCCATTACATTTTCCTCCTTTCCAAGATCCTTGGCCTTCACAATCTAAATGGCCATGGATCCTGGAACAAATAGAGGCATTATACTTTGCTATCCCACATTGTTCAATAAACTAAACCTAAAGTTCATGGCAACATTCTTAAGCAAAACCGATCATTAAATAGCATCCCTCAAAATGCTTGTTGACACAAGCAGGGGGTCCCAAGCCAGAGTCTTTCCTAGAACAACATATCATCCTTAATGGGTGGCAGAAAATACAAACACCATCTACCCCTAGGTCACAGAAAATTACGATCTCCTCAATCAATACAGAGTGTCCAAGTGATGCACTTCTTGAGGGTGTGTCCTTCTTCCCACACTGCAGTTGCAGGCTTCCTCCTGACACCCTCAGGTACTGGCATCCCTTAATGAACAAAGTCCCAACACAAACAAAAAAGTCCAAATAAAGTTGTCCTGGGGATGTGTCCTCCCCACACTGCTCCAGTCCCAGCTTCCAAGTCCTGAGGGGCAGCTGGGCAACAAAGCCAACAGGGTGAGTCCTCGGAGGTCCAAGGCACTTCCCACCACCCACCATAGACAACTCCACCACCACCCCTTTGAGTCCCAAGCAACCATCCCAGGGGAAGGCAGCAAAAAAAGACCTTGCTGCAAAGTTTTTAACTTGCCCTGCAGCTGAATTCCCATGCTCCAGGGTTCCTTGTCCTACAGCAGTAGCCTGCCACTCCTGGCTTCTCCTTGAATCCCAATGCAGACAGCTCTCTGTTTTTGCTCTCACCTCACCAAGGTCACCTCGCAGGCAGTTCTTCCATCTTTCTGGGTCTGTATATGGACAGCTCTCTGCTATTTTTCTCAGCTTACCAACCACTCCTGCTGGGTCTGTATGAAGGCAGTTCTCCACTCCTGCTCCATAGCTCCACATATAATACAATCACAGGACAGTCACCCCCTCCAGCAGGGTCTGGAGTGAGGCTAATCTACTCAAGCCCTGGCTCTGCCCTTCCCCACATCTCCCAAGCCACTACTTGTTTTCCTTCCACAGCCACTGCTCTGGCCTGTCTCCTCTGGAGTGCTAGTGGAATAGGGAGGGTGAAAGAGAAGTTGTCTTCCAGAGGTCCTGCTATGTGTACCCAGGAAACCACTCCTGTCACTGCTACTTGCCTGTTTCCCTTCATGCCACTGGGAAACAATGAACAAGTATCCCAGGGCCTTTGCTTTCCTTTTAGTTTGCAGATCATGCCTGACTATGTCATTTCGTAACAACAATGCTACTTACTGCTACTGTGGCTGTGTAAGGCCAATAACACCAGCACACAGAAAGGCTAAAAGCACAAGTTCTTTTATAGAGGCCTGGAGCTGAGTCTGACCTCGACATGAAGTCTTCATGTTTTGAGGAAGGACTCTAAGGAATGCTCCGAGCAGTGCCTCCATGCCCCCGGACTGAGATGAAACATGGAGATATGGTGTGGGAAAAATGAGGTCTGGTGTGAGAAAAAACTAAGTGATAATATTGGAAATACACAGGCTACATTCCTGGCATACGACCCATACATAGGCTTCAAAGCAGTAAAAACACTATGTAAGAACTTGCTTGACTTTCAATAAACATGCTGTGTTCCAGTACACACCTGACCTGTGTCTTCATTTCCTGGTGACTGGTTGGGGTCTGCTGGTCAGACCCCAACATTCTTTGATCTGCTTTTCTAAGGAAAGCAACTTTTAGGGGTTGATAATCACACTTTAATTAAATATGCATATATCATTCACTTATTTAAGGGGTACAACTCAGCACCCTGAACTTCAGAGAAAACATAAACGGAAATTACAAGCAGAAATTATATAAACAGAGCAAAATAACACAAATCAACAGACAAGCTTCTAGTAGTCTGTCCAAGACGTTATGCACATAGTTACCAGATATAGAAGTAGCAACATCTGGTTTTAAAAGCTGGGCTCCTTAATGGCTAACCAGAGTCTCATCTGGTGAAATCATAGAACACTCTTCCAGTAAGGGAGCCCCAAGCAAAATGCTAACCTCAGAGTATAAATACACTTCTTCAGGGACAGAGGGTGTCACAAACATGCAACTCAAACCCATGTGACCTAAGCCTTCCCATGAGAAAGAATGAGGAAAATAATCTCATATAAAAATGCATATGAGAATGAGGCTGCATAGTAAAGGGGAAAATGGTGGGGGATTGGGCAACTTGAACCCCACTCTCATCTAAATTGATCAAAGATGGTAATACGGATATGCATTCATTTTGGTATAGAAATTTATCTTGATCAACATGGAAGGTGAAAGGTAAGGGAATAATTGAAAGGGGAGGGGTGATATAATAGAGAGCAGATAAAGGAAAGCAGTGGTAAGAATCAAAACAGACTTTAGAGGAAGGATAGGATAAAAAGGAAAAGGACAAATCAAAGTAAATTGAATGGAGAGAAATTCACAGTTATTAATCAAAACTGTAAATGTGAATGGGACAAATTAACTCATAACATGCAAGCAGATAGCAAAGTGGACTTGAAACCGGAGTCCAGCAATATGTTGTTTACAAGAAACTTACTTGAAACTGAGAGACACATGCAGGGTTAAAATAGGGCAATGGAACAGATTGTATTGTGCTTCAGCTGAAGTATAAAAAGGCAGGAATACTAATCATGATCTCAGAGGAGGCTAAAGCAAAAATAGACCAATTAAAAGAGATGAGCAAAGAAACTAGAGCTTGCTAAAAGGCACCAGAGATGATGAAGTAATATCCACACAAAACATAAATGCACCAAATACATACTATTCATATTCTTTAAAGAAAATTTAAATGAATTAAAATAGGAAATAGTAAAATTATACTAATAGGAAACCTCAATGTTCCCCTTTAAGAGCTAGATAAATCTAACCTTAAAACAAATTATTATGAAGTTAAGGGGATGAATAGATTTTTAGAAAGTTAGATATCAACACAAATCATCGCCATTTTCTAACACAAACACACACACTTATCCACATACACAAGTATATACAAATAAATAAATAAAACATAAAAATTCAAAACATTGCCATAAGAAAAACTAGAGTCTATAAAATGGCCACTGCATTTTGTATCCATTGATAACATAATTAAGACAAATCATCTCTCTGCCACATTTTTAAAGTTGTTTGCAAAATCTTCTAGAGGAGGATGGTGAATGATCATGTGCAGTATAACTTCATAAAGCCATAGAAAAAAGAGGAAATAAATATACATGTACCAAAATTTTGGATATACTATAACAGAAAATACCTTTATAGTCACATAATTGATTACAACGTGTAAAGAGTGTATGACTCCCCTTTCTTAATATTTGTTTAATTAAAAATTTTATTTGGTACAGAAAATATCATCTTCAAGACTCTGTAAACAAATATTTTCATGATTCATATTTTCAAATAATACAAGAATCCTTTAGCACTGTGGCATTTCAACTTAATTTAATAATCATTTATTTAATATAAATCATGTTAAAATGACCAAGAATTTTTTTTTTACTTAGGTAATAGGTACATAGGTAATAAGTAAAAATAGGTAAATGGGTATTGGTAAATAGGTCAATAGGTAAAAATGAAGACGATCCTTCCCTCACAGAACTAATACGGCAAGTACACACATGAATAAACATGAAGACATTTCTTTGTTTTCAAATTTATTTGCCCCTTCATTTCCTACTTTCTTGAAAATCCCCATACTCAAATGATTTAAAGAGTTTAGAGTGACCAAAGTGTAGTGGTGGTGGAAGCACATCCTCATCCCCTTTTTTCTATAGGGCTAAATTGGTAGCTAGAAGGTGGTAGAGTTCTCAATATTCTATCACTCACTGCTTGTGATTTCTGCTGTTAAATGTCTTGATTTAGCAACTTCAAAGAAACTTCTTTTCTTTCCAGAATATTCAGTCCAGTTTCTTGAGTAGAGCTGCTCTCCTAAATAATAATGTCTCCTCCATGCCCGTCCTCAAAAAACAAAAGGAAAGAAAAAAAAGAATGTTTACAAAACACCAAAAAGCAGAAGAATGTTCAGAAGAGGACAGATAAAACAGAGCAATTATGTTGCTATAATGAGGACTTTAATATGTATATTAAAGTACACAATAAACAAATAAAAATGCCCAATTAAGCCCCTTTTTGTTTTCCTTGTATATTGAAAATTATGTTTGTTAATATTTGAGTTCAATAATATAGAAAGAATGTTTTTAATAATTCCTGTTTTCCAGACTATGATATTCAGTTGGATTAAGCACTTATAGAGTCCACCCATCAGCAAATATATAATCAATAAATATTCTGCAGTTACAAGGAGTTGGGTTCGGAATCAAAAAGTAGAGGAAGGAGTGATTGCTTGCATCTAAGGATTACTTGCATCTATAAGACCTCTGCTATATCTGTATATATCATATCTAACTACTGTTCTTTAAACTCCATGAAAACAGGGGTGTTATTTAAATTTTTCAACTCCCCTGGGCTTAGCACTACATTATGAATATGGTGCTTAATACATACTTGTTGAGTTGAGCTTATTTGAACTGAATTGCACTAAACTGAGAGACTGAAGGGAGAATGCTCCCTCTTCCTTTCATCTATGTTATATGAGGGTTCCAATCAGTTAGTTTATTTTCTAACTTTTTTTTATATAAAGTCTACTATATATTTTTGTTTAAGTTCAATCAAATCCTACTGAGGAAACCATGCATTGTTGGTCTGTGAGAGATAATTGCCATTGAAATAACTTACAAAAATGTAATCATACAAATTTTAGGCCCCTTACAATTCCTACATCATTGTCTAGAATCTTTCTCATACTAATCTATTCACCTGGAACCACTTCATTGTCCAGAATGGTATTCATGCGTTCCATAGACTGATGAAAATGAGTACAGATAAGGAGTTTAATTTTCTTTCATCTATTTTACAAAGACCAGTCCCAATTACATATAATTTGAGGAAAAAATATTCTATCTTATTTGAAACAAATTTGACAGCTTTTTTCTGTATAGACTACAATTATTAATCAACACCTGTTATTCAGGATCCCAAACAGCTGAAGCATATTTTCGAACAACATGAACTAAAGATATATGCCAATTCTTTATGCCTCTAAGCTTCTATCACTATGTTTTAGTTTATTAAAAAAGTGAGACACATATGCATTCAAATCTACTCATTATAATGCTAAGTATTTTACGAGCAAGATTCTTCTTGTCATTTTGGTATATTACTTCATTTCTTGCTTATTTAATATCACATAACTCTAGTTCACTTGAATTCATGTAGAGGTTCACTGAAAGTCATTCTTTTATTCATAACAAAATTTGTGGGATACTTTGTATGTGGAAGGCTAATAGGATCATAAGTGTCACATTGTAAGAGACCCTAGCAATTATCTACCTCAACAGTTGTCAATCTTTTTAGTTTTAAAATCACTTTGTAGTATTATATATTATTGATAACCCTTCAAAGAACTTTTATGTATGCGGATTATATGTATTGCTGTTTTCCATCTTAGAAATCAACACATATTTTGTTTTATTATTGTGGAAATAGTCTTGAACTTGAGGACCTACTAAAATATTTCAAAAATTTCCAGGTATGACTATACCAGAGTTTGAAAAATGTTGATCTAGAACACTCTCCCATTTTACAGATGTAGAAACTGAGGCACCAAGAGGGAAAATGCTAACTGATTGTCAAACACTTAATTTTTCATAGCTCTGATGAACCATGGAGGTTCTTCATGATGCATGGAAGTACACAAATCTGTTATTATATTTGTTGTTACAAGCAAATCTTAACAATAAGTTGAAAAATTGTGATAGATAACATTTAAGTAATTATTTAAGTTTTGAAAAGACCTTTATATATAGTGTTTCATTTGATCCACATGATAGCTTTTCAAATAGGAATGGCATTGTTACACATGATGAAACTGAGCTCCAAAGGGGTTAAGTGGCCTCTGCATAGCTACTCAGAAACATTAGTTTTTGGAGGCAAGGTATGAACACAAATCTCTCCTGTCTCCACGTCCAGCATTTTTTCCCCAATTCCTCTTGTAGCCTGCCAAACAAGTCCTAGACTCTTCAGGTACAAAACAATTTCAATGAAAGGCAAAGCCATAGAATTTTCAAGAGATCGTTCCTATAAGCTCTCTAACCAATCTTGTGTTTTGGTTGCTCAATACCCATATATTTCTTAGGGGAATATATTTGAAATATCCAAAGCCACTCACTTTAAGTAAGCAAGTAATGGTAATTCCTTTCATATGTTAACTATGTATCAATGGAATCTGAAACAAATATTTAATTATTGAGGTATTTAAAAGTATTTAGGGTAATGTTGGTGATAATAAGTTTTTCTCTTGAACCTCACATAACATGTTGTTCTTCACTTGACTAATACATTCATCATGTAATGCTGGATATTATACCTATATGTGTTTGTGTCTCCTGTGTTTAGACTGGAAACTTTTTAAGGGTGAGAAAAATATCTTATTTAAACATTGAATCTCCCGTAGTGTCTAGAACACACACAGATTTGGTTTACTAAATATGTGTTAAATATTAAAGATACACAAATGATAAACAAAATTCTCTAGCTTCCTTAGGGCCATTTTTTATTCAGTAATGAATGAAGTGTCACTGTGCCTAACATGGGAGATTCTGATTTTTAATCCTTGATTCAGGAGTGTATTTCTTTCTTTTTTTTTTAATACCAAGACATATCTTCAAAATCAATGTCTCAATGCCGTAATCACACATGGAATTCAGTTAAATTCTTTTAATACTTATAGTATAGTCTCTAGTATTTCAAACAGTCCCTGCCTTACTTGAAGTACAGTAAGAGAGATTATTCATATCTGTAAGTAACTACTCTATGTAGTGGAACATGTCAAGTGACTAGGTACTAAAAACGTTCTCCACCAGCCAGCACCATACCATCCATATATGAAACCACTGGTTATAGCAAATGGAGAAATTTCGAATGCTGTGGATAAGTTCATTTAAATTGGCAGTATGTTTTGCAGGCATATATGCATGCATATATGCATACATTGCGGAAGCTAGCACAGTGTTTGGGAGGTTCCAAAAGAAAATGTGGGAGGGAAGAAATATCACTAAGACACTGAAGGTCTACAACGATCTTCTGCTGACCTCATTATTTTATACCTGTGTAACCTGGACAGCCCACAATTTCCATGACAGCAAAGGCTTCCATTTGAATTGTCTTAAGAAAATTCTGAAGATCACCTGGTAAGACAAGGTACCAGACACTTTTCTTGAGCTGAACTGCCAAGCATTCAAACTCTACTGCAGAGACTGTACTTCTGATGGGCTGGCAACATTATTTGACTGACAAATATATATTTGCCTAAAAGACTATTTTATGAAAAAATTACATGAGAAAAACATTCACATGGAGGTCCAAAGAAGTGATGCAAAGACTCAAGGTCTCTCTGAAGAACTTTGGAATAATTTGGGAGATGTGGGAGACACTGACACAAGACCATCCATCATAGTGTACCTGCATCAAAAAAGGTGCTGTAGTCTATAAGCAAAGCAAAATTTCAATTGCTCAAAAGAAATGTGAGATTTGCAAATTTAGAGACATCTCCATTGAAATGTTCTAAAGTCTATTTGTATCCAACTGGTGATAGAGCCTTCTGAGCTTATATTGTTCAGATCAGACACAGCCAAACACACTATACCTTGAGCTCAACATAGTGATGTCATTTTGGTCTTCTGAGAATGAGGGACAACAACCAACCAAATTAAAAAAGAAAACTGGGAGCACAGGTCAAAGTGAATTATTTTCAAATAGACGAACCAAGAAAAACATCATGGAGAAACTTGCACTTAGCTGGGTCTTGAAAAATGAGTAGATGAAACTATTTTAGATAAATGAAACTACAGGGAAATTGCATAAATTTTAGAAAATCTCTAGAAGTTGAACTACAGATGGAGAATGTAAATTACAGTACGTATATATGAAACATTGGTTTCTAGGTTTATCCAGCACATAAAGTGTACTCACTGAGAGAATAAACACCTAGGTGGCAGAGTGGGTAGAGCGAGCAGGCCCAGAGTTGAGAAGATTCAAGTACAAATCTAGTCTCAGACACTTACTTGCTGTATATCCCTGGGAAAATCTCCTAACTCCTATTTGCATCTTTTTCCTCATCTGTGAAATATCGACAATAATAGCACAAACTTTCCATTGTTGTTGTGAAGAACAAATGAAATAATAATTGTAAAGTGGTTAGCACAGTGTAAGTCACATAAATGTTACCTATTGTTGTTGTTAATTTGTAACCCAAGATTTTTTTGAATGAATATTAAAAAAGAAAAACAAAATATATGTTGATCAAGTCATGAAGATACTTGAAGTCACCAAGTTTCACGAACCAGAATTAATTCTCATCTCCTTGTTTTAACTCAATCCAATCAGTTTTCAAGTCTTATCAAAACTACTTTTACAATATTTCTCACAGTTTTCCATTCTCCTTACTCTTATTACTAGAATCCTGGTTTAGCTGCCCAACATTTCTCACCTGAGTTATTATAATATCTGAAACAAATAATCCGTTTGACTTTCCATGATCTTTATAACAGAACTCCTTCATATGTTTCCAGTTGTCTTACACTTTATTCCCCTTCATGCACACTTACATTAAGTCATACTGGCCTCCATGCTACTCCTTAAAAAGATACTCCACATCCTCTATCTAGGTATTTTGATTGATTGCACTTAATTCCTGGAATTCTCTCTCTCCTCATCTCCATTTTTTTGTCTCGAATTAGTTCAAGTTTCAACTAAAATACAATATTCTGCAAGAAATTCTCTCCTTAATTCTAGTGCCTTCATCTGTGTTTATCTACATTTATCCTGTATGTACTTTTTTTGAACATAGCTGTTCACATGTTGTCTCCCCAGTTAAACTGTTAGTTACTTGGGAATAGGAGCTGTTTTTATTAAATCTTCTCTTTCCCAGTGCTAACATTAGTGCCTAGTGTTTAGTAAGCAATTAATAAATATTTGTTGATTTGACTCGATTTCCTAATTCAAATCTGTCCCCACCCCTCTCAGTTCTCCACATAATTTCCAAATAGATATTGTATGAACTCAGACCTTATTATGTCATTCCACTATTCAATAAATTTCAATAATTCTGTAATACCTCCACAAACATACGCGAATTCCTCTTTTGGACAATTGACTTTATAATTTGACTCATATTTACCTTTCATAATCAATTGTTTACTACCCTTCCCACAAACTAGCTTTCTGGCTGTTCCTTATACTCACTATTCCATCTCTAATCCTCATGGTTTTTTACAGGTTGATCTGCAAGATTTGAATATACTCCTTTGGTTTCTGCCTCTTTGAGTCTTCAGTTTTCTTTAAAGCTTAACCCAACTGCTCTTCACTATGAGAGACTTCCTAATGGAAACAGCCTTTATTTGCTTTGCATATACTACTATGAGGAGTACTACATGTAAATGTTGTTTCCCCACATAGAATACAAGCTGCTTAAGTTCAGGGACTGATTAATTTTTGTCTTTGTATCCAAAGCACCTAGTAAATTATTTGACACACAGTGGGTTTTTAATAAATGTGTATGTATTGATTGAAGTTTGGCCTTTATCCTTTAGACAGTAGGGTGCCATTACATATTTTTGAGTAAGGAAGTGACATGATCAGACCTTAGTAATGACGCATAGCCACCTGTGGAAACCAAAAAGTGCTCAAAGTGAGTACATACATTCTATCAGACTTTATTTAGCAATAATACAATTAGAGCAATATTCCATAACCGAATCCAACCTGGTCCAAAATAACTTTCACTAACATCCAAGTTGAAAATATGGTAGCACAGGCCACATTTCTTTCCTTATGATGATTCCCCCTTTATCAGGATTAGGGTTTCTGTCGTTTTTCCCTCTAACAGATTGATAACTCCTTTGGGGGGGGAACTCTGTATCATTTATGTGCATATAGTCCTCATAGCCTTTTCAAGATTTCTACACATGACAGATAAGAAATGTTGAATGAATAAATGAACTCATTACCATGGAAAACAGTGGTGATTGGAGCTTTCATCTACTTCTCTTCTATTCTCTTCCTCTTCCATCAGTATTTTATAACTTTCTCTCTTTCCTAGGCCTACCCAATAGAGCATAATTCTAGTTTTTTTCTGTTCATTTTCTAATTGAGTGTTTTTGTGGTTGTAAAGAAACCAATCTTTTTATCTGAGAAATTTTAATTTTTTTCTGTAAATAACATATTAATGTATGTGTTTTAAAGATACAGCTATACTGGCCATCTTCCACCCTGAGAAGTAAATGAAGAAAAGCTTAAATTTGAAAAACCCCAAAAGGCTTAATATTGGTCTTGAATTGTTAGAAGCTCATGAATAATTTAAAGAAATGAATTAATACCATAAATCTTACAACAATACTGAAGGTTTGGCAATATTCATTCTAAAGAAAGCTAACTTGTCTATATCCTCTGTTAACTTTCTTTTGATTGTTTCAATTCATTAATAAAACTTCATCTTTTTAAAAATTATATATTGACTTCATGTTATTGATAGTAAGCTGGACACTTCTTAATAAGTGGATTAAAGTTGATTTCAGGGTTTCTTGTGGTTTAAAAGTAAATCTCCCTTTTAAGATTGAATTCAAGCCTTTATTGTATATTCATTACCTTTACAGAGGACCTATTATTACCTTGTAATCCATGTGACACTCAGGACCTGTCTTTGATTGTGTCATCTTCCAGGGCTTCCTTCTTTCTAAAAAAAGAGCCTTATTTCTCCTCTAAAACAGAGCATGTTCATTTCCAAGCTTCTCAACAATTAAAAATTGTTTTTCTTTTTCATGATTCACAAGGCAACCTCTACTTTAATGGGTGGTACCCTTTCTGGTACCCATAATATGGCTTCATAGCTTATTATATTTCTAAGGAGAGATTCAGATGAAATTTTTTAATGAATGAGTGAAGCTCTATGAAGTAAGGTTACCTCACTTGGTTATCTCTATGTGTCTTTATCAGTATTTGTGTTGTGTATCCCTCTGACTATTCAACTTCCATGCCTCCTTGTAGTGTGCAGGTGATCTTGGGTTCTCCAGTTACATGATAAATTATATCCAATGAACTCTGGGAAGTTCTACCATTTAGGAAAGGCTTTTATTATCATTTTTACAACTGACTCTGCTTTATGATACCTAAACTCACTTGCCAAATACAGAGAGGATCAACATCAGCCATATGGCTACTTGGTAACAAACTATTTTGCCATGGATAACCATGACGTGAATAAAATTATGGCTTAACCTTTAATTTTTTGAGACTTCTTTCTGCGTTTTCAGTGATGGTTAGAAATTGGTAGAAAATTTGCTAATAAGCTTGTGGCTATGTATGGTGAGTACCAAACATTCAATAAATCAAAATCAAACATTTATGAATTACCTATTATATTCCTGGAAATGAGCCAAGTGCTAGGGATACAAAAAGAAGCAAAAGACACTCCTTGCCCTCAAGGAGCTTACAACCTAAAGGGGAAGACAACATGCAAGCAAACAGATATGAAGCAAGTTAAATACAGGATAGTGAGAAAATAATTAAAAGAGGGAAACCACTAGAATTAAGAGGGTTTGGGGAAATCCTCCAGGAGAAGAGAAAGCATTTCAGGGATGGAGAAAAGCCAGAAAAAATGTTTGGAACAAAGAGATGGAGCATCTTGTTCCTGTTGAATAGGAGTGATATAGACCACTATATCAAAGAGTATATTTCTTGGATTGAGTTGTAAGAATATTGTAAAGGTTGTAGGACATTAGATTTTGAATGGCTTTGAATGCCAAACACAACACTTTCCAACTGATCCCGAAGGCAATAGGGAGCCACCGAAATTTATTGAGTAAAGGGGCAATATTACCAGATGTTCACTTTGGGAATATTATAAATAATATTACACAATGACTGTTTACTTGGGCTGAAGTTTTTATTTTTCTTAATAAGCTGTCTTTAGAGTCATATCACAGATTTAATAAGGAAAGACCAACATAAGTATCTTTTAAAAAACCTAGAAGGAATATTAAAAAATATGAAAATATAAGGCCATGTATGTAAGATAAGACTTTAATCTTATCAAATAAAACTAGGAATCCAAAAGGACCTAAAAACTGCTTTAGTAAGAATTTTTCCTTCTTAATAATAATTGCTAGCATTTATATAGCACTTTAATGTTTTCATTACAATTTTGAGCTGATATTACTAATAAATTGTCTCTCCTAAATGTGATTTCCATATTAGTTGTTTATTATGATGTATACATCATATTTATGATTTTGTATTTTGATTTTGTATTAATATTTCATGTTTTTTCATAGAGTTAGCCCATTTTGATTATTAAGATGTTCAATTCTTTCTAAGGTTTACCACTATCTAATTTAATGTATTAATTATCCTCACCAGTTTCTTTTCTCGATTTTTGCCATTTTATCTCTCCATTTTATATCTCTTGACATGATATTTTGTCCTTTGATGCTGTACTTCACTTTTTTATGAAGTTGTTTTTTTTTTCTTCCGGGCTTACCCTTTGGGTTTTTCTCAGTCTAAAGTATTTTTCCACTGTCTTTGGTGTTTTCCTCTATTTGCTCATATTTCCAGTATTAATTTCTGGATTGAGGACGTCTGTCAAAAACCATTCCTGTACTCTTGAATGGTATATGCAGACCCTACTTATTCATGAGTCCAGTGGCAAAGACACAGCTCCATCTGCTGCATTTTCTCTGCCTATTTCCTATGCCTTGAATGATTTTCTTCCTCTGCTGAAATATTGAAATTTGAATTCTTTAGGGCATGTACTAAAATCTTACCTTCTACAACATGCTTTCCCCAACCCTTCCTAATTCTAGGTGCTTCTCTCTGTTAATTTGTTGTCATTTTACAGTGTGTTTTGTAAATATGTATTTGCATGTTTCTCCCTTACTAGATTATAAACTCTTTGAAGGCAGGGACTGTTTTTATTGCCTCTTTTTGCATCCCCAAAACTTAGCACGGTGTCTTGCACATTGTAGGAGATAAATAAAAGTATTCTTATTGATGATATGGCCTTGTCCCTTACTGTGGTTCAGGTCCAAGGTATCTGAATGCTGGGTCAATTGAAGGCTGGCTGTTTCAATGATGATACGGCTCTGTTTCTTGCTGTGGAAGGGTACTGTAGGTTGACCAACAGTAGGTAAGCACCTAGCCCTGAGTCAACCTGAACTGGATACTGGTTTGGCCCATTTTCTGCTGTGAAAATCCCCTGAAACTAATCTGGGAGTTATTCTGATGCTTCCTTATGCTATGAAAACAATATATTTAAAATTTCAACTTTAACCTCTGGCTACCCGCTCTTGTCTTTGCTTTTTGCATCTGTGGTCTGTTTTGTACTGTCTTGAGGTGGATGTAAGAATTTACATCTGATTCTTTTTGAATTTCTCTAAAATTTTTCTTTCTAGTACACACTAGATCTTTACTAGTGACTTTGCAGGAATCTGGACCACTCTAGATCCAAATTCTGTCTCTTTCCACAATTCTAGAAAGACTCTGAGAAGCAGCCTCATAAAAGTACAGTGAATTGATCCTATTCCACAAGCAAAGGAAGTAAGGACTGTTATGTTTAAGTGAGGAGAAAATGACTTGTCTCAGCTTCAATTAACTCAAGTTCATTTTTTGGTAGGCTGTGGCATGGATGGAAGTGTCACTAACTCATAATTACTGCAGCTCATTGCCTTCATGGTTTGTATATCAAGAGCCACAGAGTGGTAAGTACCTACCATATAATAATGTGGCATATCCAGACTGGCATTTCCATTTCATTTCTTTTCTGTTTAGTTCAATTCAGTTGATATTTATTTAGTACTTTCCATGTCTGATGAATTGTGCTAAATCTTAGGAATATAAAATATGAGGATATATTTGAAAATACCATGTTTTGAGAAAAATAATATCACCAAGTAATTTTATTCTCCATTGAATGGAAGTATTGATATTGAAATAAGTAGAATGAAGCTCAGTCAGGATAAGAAATATCTACAGATAATAAGAAGGATATTTAGGTGATAGTGACACACTACTCTGCAAAATGTGCTTGATCTGAATATATCTGATGTTTTACAGTAAGTTTGTCTTTAGTGAGTTATGAGGTGTCTCGTAAATTAGAAGAAGGGAGGAGAAAATGTTGACATAATTCAGAGTAGTAATAATTGTGAAGAGTATTTCAAGGATAGTACAGATATATCCATTGGTCGAAACTCAATGCATCATTTATGTGTTGCATTAGATTTTACACAATACATTCCTATCTACCAACTTGTGAGAGAGGTGGCACCAATATGATTACCTCCATTCCCATACACAAGGATACTACAACTTAAGCTGAAATGTCAGACTGGATTTACACTCAGGACTCCTGATCTTAATGCAGTGTTTTTTTTTTCCCTTTCTTTCCTACCTACCATGTTTTACCCATTAGAGAGTTAGTTCATATCTCTATCTATACACATATATACATATACCATATAGGTATATATATATATATATATATATGTATATGTGCATACGTATAGACATACATACGTATTTGCATGTGTGTGTGTGTGCATGTTTTTCAACAATCCAGCTAGCAGCTTCTGTGGGGGCATAAGATCCACCCACAACCAGCACCCAGAAAGCTGCCAACAGCACAGGTTCTTTTGATCTGCTTAACTAAGGAAAGCAAGGTGAAGGGGTTGGCCAGCTTACTTTAATTCAGCATACAAATGTCATTCACTTAGTTCAGGGGAAAAAGGCAGCACACTGAACTTCAGAGCAAAATACAAACAAATTTCAAACATCAACAGACAGACCAAATACATATTCATAGTTACAACATCTAGGTTAAGCCCTGGAGCTCGGAACAAGGGCTGGCCCGGAGTCATGCGCCACCACGGCTGTGGGTGAGAGCTCCAAGGAAGAGAAGGCCAACCCCTGGTTTTACATCTTTTTCAGCGTCAGGGCTGAGTCACACGTGCAACTCACCCACGCAACCTAAAATCATCACAAAGAGGTGACTTAAACCCACGTGGTCTAAGAGCCTCTGATGTCCCAAACCTATCACTCATATTCATTTGTAAACTAGGCCCTCCCCTGCATTAGCCCCACCTTGGGCCTCACCTTAGTTACCAGTCCACACCCGCATAGGTTTTCCACCTAATAGGGGTTTGGGCCTGGGGCTTAGCACCTACTAAGCCTCAATGAAATACACTGAATTACTCAAAGGAAACAAACCAAACTTTTCAAGGGTACTTGTTGAACTAAGTGCTAAGAGTCCATTTTGCTTACCAACACAGTATGTGTGTGTGTGTGTGTGTGTGTGTGTGTGTGTGTGTGTGTAATTTTAAGGATGTTTGTTATTCCCAAGTGCTGATCTGTGCCTTATCAGGAGATGATGTGAGGAATCAGTACTGGTTCAAAAGGCCTTACAAATATGAGTTCAGATATTACCACAAATGGCACTTTCCATGACAAAATCCTAGGAGACAACTTTTTTCTGGGCAGAATAATACATCTTGACCCAAATCAGAGAGAGGGGCCCTATTTCCTACTCTGTGGAACTGCTTAAAAATATTGAGAAGCTAGCAAGGAGTATGAACTTAAAGGATTACAAAACAAACTTGTTTCCCAAAGAGAGCTCTGTGGGTTTTTTTAACAAATTCTTGAAAATGCTTTATTATCCCTGACCTGCCATTGGAGTGGGCAGTAAGGACAGAATCACAAATGAAGGCATTACCAGCTGTCCTCTAGTTGTGGTGCAGAAAGTCATGTCTGACTAAACTTTTGAGGAACTAGTTATTGTAGTTGAGAGGGTAAGTGTCCTAAAGGAAGAATATCTGCCAAGAGATCACCTATGAGAATTGATAGTCACAGGAGCAGATACTAAGAGTGGCTGCTGTAAACAGAATCAGTACGCAGAATGTTAAGAAAACATTAATTTAAAGCTTGTCTCTGTTATTCCACTGTGACTCACTATTGGAAGAGAAGAGTCCATGCCTACTTAACATTCAGGGTAAGGAAAAGGTAACTCAGTCTTCCTCACTGAAGAAAGTCTCTCACCATGGTAATTAATCTACTCTATATCCACCAGACAGATTTTTTTGAAGCATAGATCTTATTTTGTTGTATCTCCCATATTCAATGAACTCAAGTAGTGTCATACCACTTTTAGAATTAACTATAACCTCCATAGTCAATGCTTGTTTCTTGCAACTTCCTAGTAAATTTCCTCACAATCTAGGCCCTTCCTACCTTTCATGTCTACTGACATAATATGCTCCTTGAGAAATTCTACAATTCAGCCATATTGGCCTAATATTACTCCTTAAACACATGGTACTACATTTCCTTTCTCTTTGTATTGGCCTTTGTACTGGCTATAACATATATTTAGAATGTGCTTTCTTCTGTATCATAGAAGAAATAGAACTAAATTCCTTCTACTTTCCACTTGAATATCATGTTCTACATGAAGCACTTATTAACCCCTCCCTGAGGTGTTAATGCATTCCTGTTGAAAACATATTCAATTTGTATATACATTTTAATAACATTTGTGATCTCCCAAGTAGAATATAAGATCTTTGGTGACACAAGCTATTTCATGTTTGTTCTTATGTCCTTGGACACAATAACTGGAACATAATTGTTCATAATTAATGCTCACTGATTGATCCCTGAATATTCAGTGATGAAACCTCATATGGCTGGTATTCTTGTCATCTCTGTAAGGAATTTGCAACAAAAGCAGCAATCGATTTTAGAATGTATTTATAAAACATATTGTTTAAAAACACTTTATCTTACAAATATCTCAAAGAGGTAGTATTATCTCTATTTTGGGAGCAAAGTTTGTGATTTTATTAGAAATGTATTCAATTAATTCAGATTAACAGTACCTCTGTAATTTAAAGTTTTCTGGATTTTCCTTGAGCACTAAGAGATTATGATGGTTACATAGTATTTGTCAGAGGCAAGACTTAAACTTAGGACTTCCTGGCACCATGAGCTGTCCTCTGCCTTCTCACTTTACTTGAATCCATATTTTATAGATGAAGAAACATGTCCAAAAAATTGAGATTTAATTAAGTCAATAGAACAGGTATGTACTAAAACCCAAATGTAAACACAAATATTTTATGGTAAACTCTAGAGTATTATTCATTCTATTACCCTACCTCTTTAATAACCAAAGGCTCTTTGGTTGGGACAGCTCTGAATAGAGAATCTCAAAGGATATTCTGTATTAAATACAAAGCTGGTATCATTTCATAATATGATATTTCTAAGTAATAGCAACATGACTTTACTCCATATTAAAAATAAGCCCTTTTGTGAGAAGATACATATTTTACCCCTGTGAAATATGGAAAATCAATTTAGTGCAAGTAAATTTTTCATAAATCTAATAGCAGTTTAGAATTTTATTTAGCAGTAAAACAATTATATTTTAAGCTTCTGAGAGAAGTGCAGGAATTTTTAACTATTTTTTTTTCATTTGGAATCCTAAAATCTTGGAATTGTAAGGAATCTCAATTGGTTCAACAGAACAGAATCAAGTAGATTTCCCATGGCATTGACAATAAGTGGTCATTAAACCTCAATTTGAACACATCCACTGATTGGGAAATCACTACCTCTTGAGGCAGTCTGTATTGTATTTTGGACTATCTGTGGTTGCCATGGTCAAACACTAAAATATGAAATCCTTCGTAGAATATATAATCTCAGTGGTATGAGCATTCCCTCCACCATATTGTAAGTCATATATGATTTCACATCTAATTTAATTTTCCAAAATATTGTCATAAACAACTAGGTGGTGCAGTATACAAAATACTGGCCCTGGAGTTAGGAAGAAGTTTGAATCTTGCCTCAGATATTTAGAATCTGTGTGACCCTGGACAAGACATTCAATGTCTGTCTTCCTTCATCTCTTCATTTGGAAAATGAGATTAGTAATAATAACACCTTCCCTCTGTTGTTGTGAGATGCAATTATATTTATTAAGTGATTGTGAAATATTAAAGTATTACATAAATTGTTATTTATCATCATCATCATCATCATCATCATTATCGTCATCATTAAATAACACCTTTACAGAGGACAGTTTCCCCAATATACTAAAGGATTTCCTCAGTCTTTTAAAACTATATGTATACCAGTATAGCACATTGGTTATTTATCTGTTTTCTCATTTTTGATAGACCAATTGCTTACCTAACTTCCTGACCATGCATTTTCTTATGTCACTTATTTGTTACACATAGATCATTATTTGAAATACACTGTAGCTTAATTTTGCCCACATTAGTCTGTACAATGACATTTTGGTCACCTACTCTTCTGATTCTTAAGACACTATGTTCTTCTAGTATTCCCAACCAACAATATCATCAAGAGCTCTAGTTGTAATGAAGTCCTTTACATCTGATTTAATATTTGCTTCGTGTAAATTTTATATCTTAAACCTAATTCTGCTATTTAGGATCAAGCAAAGAAAGTATAGTCCTTCTTATATGAGACAGCCCTTTAAAAACTTGACAGCAGATACCATTTCTCTCCTTAGCCTTATCTTTACTAGGCTAAAATTTCCCAGTTCCTTCCATTAATCATTATCTAGCATAGTTTCCAGACTCACTGTTCTGGTTGATCACCTCTGGTATTGCTCAAGCTTGCCAATATCATTCCTAAAATGTGGCACCCTAAACTGCATGCAATACTTTATATATGTTCTGACAAAGATATAAATCAAATCTCTGATGCTTATTACCCATTTGACCTTAGTCAAGTCACTTTGCTTCTTGGTGCCATAATTTTCCTATCTATAAAATGACTAAATGATCTCTAAGGACTCTTCTAACTCTAAATTCTCTGAATTATGAGCATCATAATAAAATTTGTCAAATGCTGGTTAAAATACATATATAATGTGCCTGCATCATTCCACAGATTTATTGATATACTAATCCTATTTTTTTAAAAGGAAGAATTCAAGCTCACCTAGTTTGTTCTTCATGAATCAATACTATCTTATAGCATATTCGTTTAAAAGCATTCCTAAGCCATTTTTATAATAATAACTTCTATTCCCCCTCCCCACTAGGACTAACATCAGGTTAACCCATTTTTTAAAATTTGTTGAACTCATATTCTGTTTAGTAAAAATCAGCCGTCTGGTATTTATGCAATTCTGTATTTTGAAAAGGTTTGACACTTCCTCTCCTCTCATTCTGCTACACCCTCTATCCCTCAACTGAAACTGCTGTTTTCCAAGTTGCCAGTAACCTTTTAATTCAGAAATGGTATTTGACCTCACTGCGGTATATAAAATTGTTGATTATCCTCTCCTCCTGAATACCCTGAATATTCTTCATTTACCCCTGCCCCTGGAGATTTTCATCCATGCCACAGTCACTAGCTATTAGTGTAATCCAAGTCTCTTTCCTGGGTCAACTTGTCTTTTCTCTATATATTGTCTGATTAAGGGATCTCATTTTATCCCACGGCTTCAATTATCTTTGCTATATAGTTAACTTTTAGATATATAAACATATATGCATATAATATCTATATGGCATGTATATTATACATACATATATATGTGTGTAGACATGTATACATTATACATAAACACATACACACACATAAGAATATGCAGGTTTTTATTTGTACGTGTCTCTGCCCCCAGGCTCTCTCCTGAGCTCCATTTTCATATTGCCAGCTATTTCTTGGGCATGTCTTACTGGATGTCCTGTAGGCAACTCAAAAACAATATGTCTAAGTCAAAATTCATTATGTTTCCCCCAAAACACAGCCATTTTTTTAAACTTCTTAATTTTGGAGAGTTCTGCAGGGGACCACCAGTATTCCATTCACCAAAGTTCACACCTTTTGTGTGAACTTCTAGTCTCTATTCTTACCATAAGAATCTAAGAAATGTTCCCAAAACATGTCATTTTTATCTCTACAATAATGCTCAAATATATCCCTTTTTTCTGAAAATACAGTGAACCTCCAGCTTGGTTGTCACAAAAACTTCCTAACTATTGTCTCTCATTCTTGTTTCTACCTCTCAAATTCATACTAAGTGCAGATGCAAGCCTGGTGTCTTCAAATGTGGTTTTGACCATGTCACTGCCATACTATTGAAATAACTCCAACATCTCCCCCATTTCCTTTACAATAAAATATAAATCACTTTCTCATTCAACACACTTAATATCATGATTCATTCTTATTTTCCTGTCTTTACAGACATTATAACCCTTTAAATATTTTACAGTATAATCATATTGGCCTACTGCTGCTTCTCAAGCACAGTGTTTCTTCTCTCACTTTAGAGCCTTTGTAAAGGATATCTCTCATTCCTGGAATGCTCTCTCTCTCCTCACTTCTGTCTATTGGAATCTCTGGTTTCCATCAAGACTCAGTTTGAGGGTTATCTTCTGAAGTGGGCCTTTCCATAGTTCTCCCACATGCTAGTTTCTTTCCTTCTAAAGCTATCTGGAGTCTACACACACAGCAAACAGACACACACACACACACACACACACACATAACATACAGACGTGTAAAGTGTTCTATACACGTAAGGTTTATATACACATGCTGACTCAACTGCTCAAAATTTAGCTTCTTGGCTATTTGGAATATAGACATTGTATTTTTATACTCCTACCACTTAGAATAGTGCTTGTCACATAGTAATCACTTTAATAAGTTTTCAATTCCTCTTTATTCAAAAAACATATTTGGTTTTGCAAAAATTAGATTTAGAGCTGAAAGTAACCTTAGAATTTAGCTAATGTAATGCTCTCATCTTACAGATGAAGAAACCGAAGTCTAGAAAGGTGAACTGACTTGTCCCAAAACATAAGTTCCAAGCATCAGGTTCTATAATCAAATATGATGCTCTGTCATTTCTGTTATGCTCTAGGGGTCCAGAAATCATTACTCTCATTGTAAATAATATTCCTACAAATTATTTTAGGATTCTCAGATATTATTGACCTGGGCCACGTGCTCACATATTTTTAATTTCTACTTATGGAATCTGTGTTTTTGCTGTAGTGCTCTATTCTTTTCCATTTGATAATCTCTTGAGAGAAAATGGTCAAAATACTACTTGAGCTCTTGTGGTATCACTTTCTGTAATCTGATGTCAACTCAGAGAACACAAAGAGAAAATATTTCCCTTCTTTATTCTCTTAACATAGAGAAAATATCTTGTTAGCCTCATTCTTCCCAACACTTTTCTTAATGGAACAGGCAACTATTTTTGGTTCATCTTTAATGCAATATCATTTCTTTCATTCTTTGTACTTGTCCCTTTGATACATGAACTCCAGAGCCCTCAGATGAACCACATTGACCCTTTTAGGGATCCTAGTCCCTCTTTTCCAACAATAACACATATCACATTTATATCCTCAGCTTTCAATGATAATCAGTATTTCAAGAAAATGGGATTTCTTTTATGTGAGTACCCTTTTAAAGTAGACACAGAGAATAACTCCTCTGTTACTTTTGTTCTGAAATAAAAAAAAAAAGATCTGACCTGAGAGATGATGAATTGGAGTGAAAAGACCTGAATTCAAGTTTATTCTATGAGAATTACTTCTTTGTTCTTAGGTAAATCATTTACTTTATTTGGGCTTCAGCTTTCTTATCTCTATAATGGAAGACATAGACTAAATTATATCTAATTCCTCTTCTAGTTCTAGACCTATTTATTCCTAACTAGTCTGTGAATCACTATGACTAAAATAAACACACACACACACACATGCACACATACTATCTATCTATATCACTATCTCCATAACTTTTTAAGAGGAACATTCATTTTTAATGTGAAAATTTAAGCTCTTTATTTAAGTGTCAGTTAATAAATATTTACTAATCACCTACTATTGTGATAGCATAGATTCTTAAGCATAGGTATGAATATGAGGACTGTCTGCTTTAGGCCCCTCATTTTTTAGATAAGGACACAAATACTCTTAGAGATGTTAACTGATATTTACAATGTTATACAAGTATTTAAAATGTCAAGATTTAAATCTAAGTCCTCTTATGTCAGTGCCAATACCCATATTATTAAACCATGCTACTTCCTGAAAAAAAAAAATTGAAACTTTTTTTAAAAGTCAACTCAATATGTCATAAACCAGATCCTGCTCATTGTGATTTCATAGCTGGATTCTCTTGCTATGCAAATCTAGAAATCCTCTTCCATTTCCCTCCCATATATTCACATAAAGAATAAAATTTTGATGAAAGAGTGTCTTAATGGCTCTTTTCATTTTACCTATAAAAGTTCTTTTTAATAACATTGTGAGATAAGGAAAGGCTGGTACTATAACTCCATTTATGTCAGGATCTCCCATTGAGGAACTCCCTCTACCAAGGAAGTTCTTTACTTTTTTGCAATTTATTAGAATGATAGGTAGAGTACTAAGAATTTAAGTGACCTATGCATTATTACACTCAGCTAGTATGTGTCAGAGAGGAGACTTGAATTCTGGTCTATATGGCCTCCAGGCCATTGCTCTAGCCCCTATGCCACATTGCCAAATACATCTATCCAGATACAACAGGGACATCCTTGCATGTGTGCATGTTTGTGTGTGTAAACAATGATGACTATAAAGTAACTTTCAGCTGTTGAAGATAAAATACTAAGCTTCTGTATTTTTAACTGTCCACATTCACCATTTTGATGCCAATAGGGTTACTCAAGTTTTGGAACTAGATGTTCTAGAAAGTAGACCAGCTCATCAGCCACATTACCCTGACAGAGTTTGATAATATGGTAACGAAATTGTTTTCTATCATACCCGCACCCCAACCCTACACAATGAAGCATTATCATCACATTATCTATGCTATCACAATAGCTTGCTGTTTGGTCTACCTTACAAAAATCTCTTCTCGCTGTAGTCTGTCTTCTGCTCTGCTGTCCAAATGACCTTCCTGAAGCACAAATCTGGTCATGTCACCACCTTATTTAATTAGCTGCAGTAGTTCTCCATCAACTCCTGAATTAATATACTTTAAAAAATAATTGAGGAAATATTCTTTCCTGTTGAGTTGAATTTTTACATAGCAATCAGTCAATCGACAGACATGCATTAAGCACCTACTATGTTCCAACTACTATAGTAGGACCTGGAGATACAAAGATAAAGGAATATTTCCAGCTTTTCAAAGAGCTTACCCTCTCTGAGAAGAGACAAATGTATCAGTCTTTGGGCTAAGTGCTGGAGATGCAAAGAAAGGCAGAATCACACCATGCCCAGAAGAAGATTATTTTAATAGTATTTTATAATTTCTCAATTAAATGTCAAGACTATTTCAACATTCATTTTTACAAGATTTTGAGGTCCAAATTTTTATCCTACCCTCCCTCCCTCCCTTCCCCTCTTTCAAAAAAAGGTAGGCAAATAGATGTAGATTATACATGGGCTATCATGTATAACATATTTGCACATTAGTCACAGTTGAGAAAGAAGGAACAGATCAAAATGAAAAAAAGAACAGGAAAAATTATAAAGTACACGAAAAAAAATGTGCCTCGATCTGTATTCAAAGTCTGTTAGTTCTTTATCTGGTTGTGGATATCATTTTTCTTCCTGAGTCCTTTGGATTTTCTTAAATCATTGTGTTGCTGAGAAGAGCTGAGTCATTCATAATTGATCATCACACAATGTTACTTATGCGGTGTATAATGTTTTCCTGTTTCTGATTGTTTCACTTTGCATCAATTCATATAATTCTTTCCAGGTTTTTTTATTATGAAATCTGCCTGTTCATTATTTCTTTTTGCACAATAGAATTCCATTACGTTCATATACCACAGATTGTTCAGTCATTCCCCAATTGATGGACATCCCCTCAATTTCCAATATTTTGTTCCCATGAAAAGGTTTATTATAAATATTTTTGCATATGTAGGTCCTTTTCCCTTTGGGATACAGACCTAGTAGTGGTATTGATGAATCAGAGGGTTTGCAGAGTTTGGTTGCCCTTTGGACATACTTCCAGATTGCTCCTCAGAATGGGGATTAGTTCACAATTCCACCAGCAAATCATTGGTGATCCAATTTTCCCATATCTTCTCCAACATTTACCATTTTTCTTTTTATCATATTAGCCAATCTGATTGGCATGAGGGAGTACCTCAGAGTTGTTTTAATTTGCATTTCTCGGATCAAAACTGATTTAGAACACTTCTTCATATACCTATACACAGCTTTGATTCCTTCATTTGAAAACTGCCTGTTCATATCCTTTGACCGTTTATCAATTGGGGAATGGTTTTTATTCTTAAAAATTTGACTCAGTTCTCTATATATTTAAGAAATAAGACCTTTATTGTTTCACAGCTTTTCGCATTTCTTCTAACCTTGATTGCATTAATTTTGTTTGTACAAAAGCTTTTTATTTTAATATAATCAAATTTATCTATTTACATTGTGTAGTGCTCTATCTTGTTTGGTCATGGATTCTTAGTCAGATGTTGTTTTCTTCCTTCTCTTTTAATTATGTCTATTTTTGCTTTTGATTTGACTGAGATCAGGATTACTACCCCTGCTTTTTTTTTTTAAACTGCAGTTTAAGCATAATAGATTCTGCTCTAACGCCTTACCTTTACTCTCTGGGTGTCTTTCTGCTTCAAGTGTTTTTCTTATTAATATTATAGAAAACTCGACACATTATAGTTTTTGATTCACTTTGCTATCTGCTTCCATTTTATGGGAGAGTTCATCCCATTCACATTCACAGTTATGAATACTGTGTATTTCCCTCCATTTTATTTTTCCTCCTGTTTGTCCTTTCTCTCCTTTCTCCCTTTTCTTCCTCACTAGTGTTTTGCATCTGTCTACCACCTCTCCAGATCTACCCTCCGTTCTGTCAGCCCCTCCTGTTTCACTTAATTTCTTTCTTTCCTACTTCCCTGTCAGGTAAGACAGATTTCTACATTCAACTGGCTGTGTATATTATTCCCTTTTTAGCCAATACTGATAAAAGTAAAATTCAAACAGGACTCCTTGCCCATCCTCCCATCTTCTCCTCTATGATAGTACTTTGGTGCCTTTTCATGTGAAAAAAATTACCCTTTTCTACTTTTCACTTCCTTCTGCATCCAGTGTACTCCTCTTTCTCATCCCTTAATTATTTTTATGCCATTCCCTCAAATTCAGCTTATACTCAAAGCCACTGTCTATGTATAGTCCTTCTAGCTATTCCATTAGCGGTACAATTTTTAAGAATGGCAAGTATCATCATACCATGTAGGGATGTAAATGGTTTAGCTCTATTAAATCCCCTCTGTTTTCTTTTATACTTTTGCCTGTTTATTCTTCTCTTGGGGCTTTATGTTGGAGATCAAACTTTTGGTTTAGTTCTGGTCTTCTCCTTGTGAAAACTTAGAATTATTCTGTTTCATTGAATGACCATTTTCCCTCCATGTATTATGCTTAATTTGTCTGGGTAGGTGATCCTTGTTGTAGTCTTAGCTACTTTGCCCTGCATGTATCATTTTCCATGACCTCTAATCTTTTAATATTACAGAGGCTAAATAGTATGTAATCCTGATTGTGGCCCTTTGATATTTGAATTGTTTCTTTCTGGCCACTTGAAGTATTTTTCCTTTTCCTGACAGTTCTTAAATTTGGTTATAATGTTCTCTGGAGTCTTTATTTTGGGATCTCTTTCCAGAGGTGAGTAGTGGATCCTTTCAATTCCCATTTTGCCTTCCCTAGCCAGTAAATGGAAAGTTAAAGAGGTGTAAGTGCAAGCAAAGTAGGACTTTTTACAGTTTATTTTTTAATGCTTTTCAGCACTAAGGCAATCAAGTGACTTTGATTGAGTCAAGCCTTTGTTTGTAGGAAGGCCCACACCCTTTTGCTAATTAGGTCTCAAGAGGTATGAAGCCCTCCTACTTTGAAAAAGGGTATATATTCTCTGAGGGTAGCATTAAGCTAAAACTCTCAAAACTTTGCGAGGAGAGATTTTGCATTTGGGGCTCACTCACTGGAAGAGTGTTGTGTGCTTTGACCAGAGAGACCCTGGGTAATTGTTAAGGAGCTCCCCATCCAGTTTTGAAAAACACAGATGTTGGTGCTTCTGTCTCTGGTAACTATTTATGTAATGTCTTGGTCAAACAGCTAGAAACCTATCAGGTGATTTGTGTTATTGTGCTCTGTTTATATAATTTCTGCTTGCAATTTTTGTTTGTGTTTTCTCTGAAGTTCGGGGTGCTGACATTTCCCCCTGAACTAAGTGAATGAGATAAATATATATATATATATTTAATTGAAATGAGATAATAAACCCCTGACACTCTCTTTCCTTACAAAAGCAAATCAAAAAATCTGTGGTAACAGCCCTCTTGTGTGCTAGTGTTATTGGTCTTAAGCAGCCACAGTAGTGGCAAGTAGCATTGTTGTTACAGGAGGCAATGCTCAGCCATTGAAATGTACCTTTCTTCGGCCAGAGCAAGAAGAGCAAAAAGGGGAGGGAGAAGAGGAGGGTCAGAGGGAGGGGGAGGAGAGGTTACTCCTTAAATTCCAGTTTACTGGCTAGATTTCCTTCTCAAAAAGCAAGCCTTAAACACAATTCACTATGGAGCTCATAGATTGGACAATAGGTCCCTGCCCTCCTAACACAGAGTGAATGTCAATATTAAATAGTAAATGTTTCTCTTTTGTCCAGGAACCCTGAGTGTCTTCCCCTCCCAGTTTGATTTTTTTTTTTGAGTTTTAGTTACAGGAGCCATCCCTGGATTAACTTCTTAATAAAGCCTATTCACTAAATGGGCATTACCTCACTCACAGTGAGAACCTGAAGGGACCTTAGCCTAAAAGGTCCAGGGTCTCCCAATGCATCCTGGGCCATCTCCAGTCATCCTGGTGAATATCAGGCCACTGGACCCAGATGGCTCTGGAGGAGAAAGTGAGGCTGGTGACCATACACAACCCTCACTCACTCACATCAAAGTCAACTGCAAGTCTTGTCATCATTTCCCTGATGTCATGGTCCTCTTCGTAAAGGAAGGACAAACACAAAAAAACAACAATTTTGCCCTCTGGATCTGGAATATCAGTGCAATTTTCCTCCATAATTCCTTGAAGGAAATTGCTCAGGTCCTCCTTTTGATTATGGCTTTCAGGTAGTACAAAGATCCTGACATTATCTCTCCTAAATCTATTTTCTATGTCATTTGCTTTTTCTTTTTTTAAATTTATTTATTTAACATATTTAGTTTTCAGCATTGATTCTCACAAGAATTTGAATTACAAATTTTCTCCCATTTCTATCCCCCCCACTCCAAGATGATGTATATTCTGGTTGCCCTGTTCCCCATTTAGCCCTCCCTTCTGTCACCCCACTCCCCTCCCATCCCCTTTTCCCTTCCTTTCTTGTAGGGCAAGATAAATTTCTACGCCCCATTGCCTGTGTATCTTATTTTCCAGTTGCATGCAAAAACTTTTTTTTTGAACATCTGTTTTTAAAACTTTGAGTTCCAAATTCTCTCCCCTCTTCCCTTCCCACCCACCCTCCCTAAGAAGACAAGCAATTCAACATACACCACATGTGTATCATTATGTAAAACTCTTCCACAATTCACATGTTGTGAAAGACTAACTATATTTTGCTCCTTCCCAACCCATCCCCCTTTATTGAATTTTCTCCCTTGACCCTGTCCCCTTTCCAAAGTGTTTGTTTTTGATTACCTCCACCCCCATCTGCCCTACCCTCCATCATCCCCCTCTTTTTTATCTTCTTCCCTCTTTTTTTCCTGTGGGGTAAGATACCCAATTGAGTATGTATGGTATTCCCTCCTCAGGCCAAATTTGGTGAGAGCAAGATTCACTCATTCCCCCCTCACCTGCCCTCTCCCTTCCTCCCACAGAACTGCTTCCTCTCGCCACCTTTATGCGAGATAATCCACCCCATTGTATCTCTTCCTATGTCCATCTCTCAATATATTCCTCTCTCATCCCTTAAATTGATTTTATTTCTTTTAGATATCTTCCCTTCATCTTCAACTCACCCTGTGTCTGCTCTCTCTCTCTCTCTCTCTCTCTCTCTCTCTCTCTATATATATATATATATATATATATATATATATATATATACATGCACATTCATATATATATATATATATATATATGTATGTATATGTATATGCATATTCCTTTCAGCTACTATAATATTGAGGTCTCATGAATCATACACATCATCTTTCTATGTAGGAATGTAAACAAAACAATTCAAATTTAGTAAGTCCCTTATGATTTCTCTTTCTTGTTTACATTTTCATGCTTCTCTTGATTCTTGTGTTTGAAAGTCACATTTTCTATTCAGCTCTGGTCTTTTCACTGAGATAGCTTGAAAGTCCTCTATTTTATTGAAAATCCATATTTTGCCTTGGAGCATGATACTCAGTTTTGCTGGGTAGGTGATTCTAGATTTTAATCCTAGCTCCATTGACCTCTGGAATATCATATTCCAAGCCCTTCGATCTCTTAATGTAGAAGCTGCCAGATCTTGGATTATTCTGATTGTTTTTCCACAGTACTCCAATTGTTTCTTTCTGGCTGCTTGCAGTATTTTCTCCTTGATCTGGGAGCTCTGGAATTTGGCAGCAAAATTCCTAGGAGATTTCTTTCTGGGATCTATTTGAGGAGGCGATCGGTGGATTCTTTCAATTTCTATTTTGCCCTGTGGGTCTAGAATATCAGGGTAATTCTCCTTGATAATTTTTTGAAAGATGATATTTAGTCTCTTTTTTTGATCATGGCTTTCAGGTAGTCCAATAATTTTTAGATTATCTCTCCTGGATCTATCATCTAAATAAGTGGTTTTTCAAAGGAGATATTTCACATTGTCTTCCATTTTTTCATTCCTTTGGTTCCGTTTTATTATATCTTGATTTCTCATCAAGTCACTAGCTTCCACTTGCTCCAATTTCATTTTTAAGGTAGTATTTTCTTCAGTGGTCCGTTGGACCTCCTTTTCCATTTGGCTAATTCTTCCTTTCAAGGCATTCTTCTCCTCATTGGCTTTTTGGAGCTCTTTTGCTATTTGAGTTAGTCTATATTTTAAAGTTGTGTTTTCTTCAGTGTATGTTTCAGTATTTTTGGGGTCTCCTTTAGAAAGTCATTGACTTGTTTTTCATGGTTTTCTCCCATCCTTCTCATTTCTCTTCCCAAGTTTTCCTCTACTTCTCTAACTTGCTTTTCCAAATCCTTTTTGAGCTCTTCCATGTCCTGAGACCAGTCCATGTTTTTCTTAGAGGCTTTTGGTGTAGGCTCTTGCACTTCGTTGACTTCTTTACACTGTATGTTTTGGTCTTCTTTGTCACCAAAGAAAGAATCCAAAGTCTGAGACTGAATCTGGGTGTGTTTTCAGTGCCTGGCCATATTCCCAACCAACTAACTTGACCCTTGAGTTTTTCAGCAGGGTATGACTGCTTATAGACTAAAGAGTTCTATGTTCCACGTTTGTGGGGGATGCGCCAGCATCCACACCGGCACTCCTCCTTCCCCAAGAACCCCCAACCCGGACTGGGCTTAGATCTTCAGCAGGCTATGCACTCCTGCTCTGATCTGCCACTTAATTCATCCCACCAGGTGGTCCTGGGGCCAGAAGAAACAGCAGCTGTAGCTGCCCCACCTCCGCTGCCCCAGGGATGGTAGCTGAACCCCGAACTCCTTCCACTCCTGCAGCTTTTCCCACTAACCTCCACTGTCTTTGGTATTTGTGGTTTGAGAAGTCTGCTTACTGCCGCAGCTCACTGATTCACGGCACTAGGGCACCCTCCGCCCGGCTCCTGGTCTGGTTGGTCCGAGCTGCTCACACTAGGCTCTGCTCTGCTCCGCTCTCAGCTCCCAGCTCCCAGCGCTCTGTGGGACAGACCTCACCCAGACACCATCCAGGCTGTCCTGGGCTGGAGCCCTGCTTCCCTCTGCTGTTTTGTGGGTTGTGCAGTTCTAGAATTGATTCAGAGCCATTTTTATAGGTTTTTGGAGGGACTCGGCAAGGAGCTCATGCTAGTCCCTGCTTTCCAGCTGCCATCTTGGCTCTGCCCCCTCCAATCTCATTATTTGCTTTTTCATTTAGGTCTTTTACATTTTCTTCTATTTTTTTTCATTCTTTTATATTTGTTTGATGTTTGACATCTCATAGAGTCATTAGCTTCCACATGCCCAATTCTAATCGTTAAGTAATTATTTCCCTCAATTGGCTTTGTATTTTCTTTTCTATTTGGCCAATTATACTTTTTAAGGAGTTGTTTGCTTCAGTGGATTTTTGTATTTTCTTTTCCATGTGGCCAATTCTATTTTTAAAGCAGTTGTTTTCTTTTTCCAAGCTATTGACTCTTTTTTTCCATAATTCTCTTGCATTACTCTCATTTATTTTCCCATTTTTTTTCCTAAGAAAGTTAATGAGAGAGACAGTAAATAGCTGGGTACAAAATATCTAAAGTGTAGATAGAAGATGACATTAAAAGTGAAGTTTCTAAGGCTGGATTGACCCAAGCATGAAAAAGACTGCTATATCACAATCAGATTGCAAAGGGATTTAAAAGATAAACAGAAGAGTTTATACTTGATTCTACAAGAAACGGTGTTGCAACAATTCGGCTAGCAGCTGTTGTGGGGGCGAAAAACAAACACAAGCCCAACAACAGGAATGCTGCAAGATCAGGTTCTGTTGATCTGCTTTACTAAAGAAAGCAACATTAAGCGGTTAACAATCTAACTTTAATCCAGCATACAAATATCATTCACTTAGTTCAGGGGGAAAAGCCAGCACCCCGAGCTTCAGACCAAATGCAAACAAATTAAAAACATCAACAGACAGACCTTGTCTGATTCAAATCTCAATGCACAGTTACCAGAGTTTAACAGTCTGAACATTTAGGTTTGCAAACTGGAGGGCTCTTAACTATAGCTGCCTGGAGTCTCCACATCAGCACACCACCAATAGCGAGAACCCTAAGGAAATAGCTGTGTCTTTTCTTTTCATGACTCTTTAGCCATCATCAAATGTCATCTGAGAGACCAGAACTTAAGTTCTTACTATTGAGTCTGGTCTTAGAAACTCCCCGTAGGACCCTGGGGGCTTCATGGGGACATGGGCTTAGCACCTGGTAGCTAGGGGATTTAGGCCTACTTGGGAGCTAAGATATAATCAGACCTCCCTTCACTGCCCGCACCCCCCCAGGCCCCACCTTAATTACCAATGCAAATGAGAAGGCGATAATATTTGTTGAGTAAGACAATATTATGATCAAAGTTAGTTATGTGGAAGGGAGCTGACAGAGGGTAGACACCTGAGGCAAGAAGATCAATTTGAAAAAATGGCAGTAGCACAGAAAAGTAATGACAAGATTTTGAATTAGGTTGAAGGGCATAGGATTGTAAAGAACAGGACAGATATGAGCAATGCTACAGAAGTAGAAGCCTCGGCAACTGATTAGATATATAAGATGATGGATAATAGGGAGTTGAGGATAACTTCAAAGGTGTGAACCTAGGTGACTAGAAGGATGAAGGTGCCTTTCACAGAAAGAAAGAAGTTGGGATAGGTGTGGGTTTTAGGGAAAATATGAATTTTATTTTGGACATGTTGAATTTGAGATGCCAGTAGGATGTAGAATCCTAATCATCCAATTCACAGGAGGTAATGTGAGGCTGGAGTTCAGAGAATATAGGATTAGTTTATAAATATTGGAATAATCCATAGATATATGAAAATTAAACTCATGATAGCTGGAAAAGTTTATGAGGGTACAATTATAGAATGTGAAGAGAAGATGGCCTAAGATGGAGCCTTGGAGTGTAGTTACCTTCAATGCTCAGGATATGTATTATGATGCAGCAAAAGAGACTGAAAAGGATGTGGTAAGATAAGTAGGAAAAGAACTGAGAACAGTATCACAAAAAAAAAGATGAAACACAGGCAAGAGACAGTATTCAGGAGGAGAAAATGATCAATAGCATTAAATTCTGTAGAAAGGTCAACAAAGGATGAGGACTGAGGATATATCCTCCTCCATCCCACTGGATTAACAGTTGAGTGGAACCTTATGGACCCCTTTTAACACTTTCCTGGTCTCATTGCAGTGGCTTTAATCCCATTATTTTTTTTTCCCTGCCGGCAGTTTTCAGTTATAACTTAATCTTGTTCCTCTCCTCTCTTTCAATCTTTTATTCTCCTCAGGGTATTTTATAAATCTATTTAAATATACTCAGATATTCTGCACTTTTAACAAAGTAACTCAAAATGCTGTTCTTCTATCGCTCCTGCCACATCTTGTTCACTCACTTTACTTCTAAGTACCTGCAATGCCCTGTGTCCTGACTTCTTTCTTTTTTAAACACTTTCAGCCTGACTTCACAGAAACCGATTTCTCACCTCCCACCCCCAAGGGACCTAAGAACTTATCCATTGCCCAAACTGTGAGACACTTCTTGGTCCTTTTTTCTCTTCAAATGTTTTTTCCATTTGCAACACAATCCATCATCTCAATTCTGCTTTGAATTTTGCCTCCTGCCAAACTGCTCTTATTTGAGCTGCTATCTATCTTCCAATGACATATTTAGCATATGCTTTGGCGATACTACTCATATTCTTTAGAAGTGTAGGTATTTCTTGTGAAAATACCTACCCTTAGGAATAATGACTGGACTTGAAATTTTGTTGCATTGGGAATTTCAGGGTAAATAAATTCTCTGTCATAATAATGAAAGTCAGTACTTTCCCTGCAATTTGCATTTTGCAAACCTTAAAGGAATATGTTATTGTTGTTATTATCATCATCATCATTATTAATGCTTAGGTATAGTAAGATATCTATATATAAGGTCTATATATACATAGGTAGGTAGGTAGTGGATATATAGATAGAATAGACAGACAGATAGATAGATAGATAGATAGATAGATATGTAGATAGATAGGTAGATAGATAGATAGTCAGGATTTGAATATTTGAATCCAGGTTTTCCTGGAATCAAGATTGGCTGTGTATTTTTTGTGCCACATTGCAACAATTATCAATTCTGAAGTACCCAGAAGGCCTAGGTCACATATGAAATGTCAGGTGAGTAATCCATTTCTCAGTAACAATTACTATCTGAATGTTTCCTACATTTATATGCTACCTCTGGTATCCCCACATAGGTATACGTTGTTTCTCTTATTCCTATAATAAATATGGCTCTGATTTCTTTGGCTGGAGGTTACTTTGACATTTATCAGATTTACAATTATAGTACCTTTTCTTTCTTGTCATTAATTTCAAATTTCCCCTACTCGATGCTACCATATTGTCTAAGTTAAAACCAGCATACTTAATCAATGACTTTTGTTTTGCTCTCTCAATCGGCTCAGGGACGCTGTAAATGCCATTCTTTAAAGTTCTTAGGAACAATAGAGTCTATCGTACCATATATATTAGTGAGTCTTTATGACCAATGCAGGGATTAATTTTTCTGTATTTCATTAAATGTAGAAAATAACCCATTTTCTTCCTTTCCATAGATCATTCTCTACTTTGCTCAAATAGAACATAATGATGCTTTTACCTGTTATATAGATTTGTGATTCATTAGTGTTCTTGGAGGAAAAAAAGGTGTTTGGATAATGAGCTGCTAAGTTTTTGACAACAATTTGTTTATTTTTCGAAATGAATAAAAAAGAAAGATTTGCTATTTGGTTAATGGTCAAAGGATATGAATGGTAATTCTTCAAAGGAAGACATTAAAATTATCAAGTCATATGAAACATAGTATTTTATACGTGATCCTGCAGGTAAAAGTGAGCCGCTAGAGTTTATTGAATAGAGGAGGGGTGACATGGTCACACTCACATTTTAAGAATATCATTTTTACAGCTGAGTGGGGAATGCACTAAATTAGGAAAAAATTGAGTCAGAGAAAGCATATAAAAGGCCATTGTAATAACTCGCATTTGGGGAGAGGAAGACCTACACTAGAGTGGCAGTACAATCAGAAGAAAGAACAGGACATATATGAAAGGTGGTTCTGAAAGTAGAATTTTCAGGACTGAGAAACAGGTTGGGTATGAGTGGTGTGAGAGAGAAAATGAGTAGATGATAATGAAACCTAAGTTAGGAAACCTTGATAAGTGGGATGAATTTAGTACCTTTGATAGTAGGAGGGAAGTCAGGAAGGGGGAGGGGTTTTGATAGGAGAGATAATGTGCTCAATTTGGGGAGTATATAATTTAAGATCTCTATAAGACCTTCTGAAGTTTGAGATATCTAAGAGGTAATTTGGAGATAGAAAACTGGAGGTCAGGAGGCAAGTTAGTGCTTGATAGATGGATTTTTAGAAACATCTGTCTAAAGCTAATAATTGAATCTATGGCAGCTGATGAGATCACTGAGTGAAATAGAAAAGAGGGCATATGACAGAGCCTTGGAGGCAACTCAAGAAATGGATGTAATATACAGCTAAGGAAACTGAGAAAGAATGGTCAGCTTTATAGGAGGTGAACCAGGATAAAGCAAAATCACGAAAACCTAGAGAGAAGGGATTATGAAGAAGAAGATGGTAATCAACAAGGTAAAAGACTTCAGAGAGATCAATAGCAATAAGAACTGACAAAAAGTCATGACATTTGGCACTCAAGAGATCATTGGTAACTTTTCAGAGAAGAGAATCAATTGAATATTGAGGTTAAAACCAGATTGCAGAGTTAAAAGGGAAAGTCTGAGAAGGAACTGAAAGAGCCATTATAGATAACATCTTTTTTTGTTGTTTGTTTTTCTTTTTAAATTTTTATTTATTTGTTTGTTTCTTGTTTATTTATTTATTGATTTCTGTTTTATTATTTAATATTTTTAGTTTTCAATGTTGATTTCCACAAGATTTTGAGTTACAAATTTTCTCCCCATTTCTACCCTCCCCTGCACTCCCACTCTGATCTGCCACTTGATTCCTCCCTCTGTGTAGGCCAGGGATTCTGGAAGCAGCCACAGGAGATTCCTGCTGCTGCCACTGCTACCATATCCCCCAAGACTGGGGCTGGACTGCTCTCACCCCATTCCAGTAGTTTTCCACTAACCTACTTCATGGTCTTTGGCATTTGTGGGGTGAGAAGTCAGTAACTGCTATATATCAGTGATTCATGGCCTTAAGGCTTGCTTTGGCTGAGTCCTGGCCTGATCTGTCCTGGCACAGCCATTGCTGGGCTGTGCTCTGCTACCAGCACAGTGTGATAGAACCTTTCCAGCAACCATCCAGGCTGTCCCGGGCTGGAGACCTGCTTCCTTCTGCTATTTCGTGGGTTCCACAGCTCTAGAATTTGTTCAGAGCCATTTTTAAAGGTGTTTGGAGGGGAGAGCTTAAGCAAGTCCCTGCTTTCCAGCCAACATCTTGGCTCTGCCCTTTTAGATGACATCTTAAAAGAATTTAACTATAAAATTGAGGAGAAATATAAAACTACTGACTAGTAGAAAGGGATATCCTGTGAAGTCTTGAATGAAGATGTACAGAGCAATATGAGCAGAATCTGGAAAACATTGTATATAATAAAACAACACTCATTTTAAAGGAAAAAAAATACTTGAAAGCTTAAAAACTCTGATTGATGCAATGACCAATCATCATTGGAGGATTAATGATAGAGTATGCTGCTCATCTACTGATAAAGAGGTCCATTTGTTGCATTAATTTGCTTTTCCATTCTTTCTCCTTCCTCTGTCCAATTGGAAGGAGCTGTTTGTGAGAGAAGAAATACTTATTTTTTTAAAGTTAAAAATATAGGAAATCAAACTATGTAGATATAATTTTCAGAAACAATTCAGTCCTTAATTAAAAATCATGTATTAAACATTTCTTATGTGTAAAACAATGTGCTGAATTCTGGGAGTATAAGTAGAAAAGAAAAAATGCTTTCACAGGCCTCAGTGTCTAATAGGTCATGATAATACATATCAAAAGCTTTAGTTGTAATTCCAATAGAAAATCTCCATGGCTATCAGGGTTTAGTTTGGTAGTGCATCTTCTGTAGAGTAACTTCCATTGTTATAAGCAATTGCTTCTGTTAGACCATCTTATAATGACAAGGACTGTGGTGGCAAGAACTTTCTTTTCTATGTATTTACTAACTGGGATGGCAAATGAGTCAGGAATGAAGCATCTGTGGAAGTAATTGCTGGATTTCATCTCTATAAGGGTGGTTTCCCTGGATCCCAACTGTAAGATTTAGAATGAGGACAAACAGTTGGTCTAGGAGTGAGAGGATGTGTTAGATCTCATTAACTTAAATTCCCATTGGTAACATTTGGTTGGTACTTATCGTTGGTTCTGCCGAGACCATTCATCACTGTTTCCTTCCATTTACAAAGGCTATGGTCCTGGACTGAAAGCAGGGAAGAATGTACTGGTGTTCCTGGGTTTTCTGATCATTTGATAATTAGTATTAGTTGTGGTGGAGATGGTGGACTAATTCTACATCAAATTTGTTCTACTCAGTGGTTGCTGTGTGACAAGGCCTGATAGCTATCCTATACTGTGAGGTGTTGATCTGAGGGGAGGGGATTTTCAAAATGTTGGCTGTGGTTTGACCTGTCTGTCACAAGTCACCCATTGTTCTTCCTTCAAGGTAACTTATTCCTTCAGCCAGACTAGCTTTCCTGACTTGTGAATGATTGTTGGTCAACATTTGCTGGTGGTAGTGGTGGTGAGGATGATAGGTAAAAAGATCAGGAAAGGCTTTCCATCAAAATTTAATAGATTCCATATAAATGGCTTTACATGTGCAACTTAAAACCACATTTAAAATGGAAGTATATTTCAATTAATTTTCACAAAAAATGAGATTCATCTACCATACATGTTTCTTTAATAATCATACAGAAGGACCAATATACATATAAATATGTTACACTCACACATGTGTATGTATATCTATGCTATATGTATAATATATTTTATATAATATATTATTACATTACATATAATATAAATGTATTATGGATAACATATACATATTTACATGTACTGTATATAATTTTTCCTTAGAGTTGAGAAAGCAACCAAGAATATTCTTTGCTGATCATAACATTCTTCCCAAGTGTGTTGTAATGATTGGAATTATAAATTGTAAGAATGATATAGACTGTGTTGTTCTCAAGGAACTATTGTAATGAAATTGATAGTGTCATATGATCTGATGCCAAAAGAAAAAAGGATTTTTATTGGTAAAGAAATATAAGTATCTTTACTGGAGGGGCAGGTTTAGGCAAATGGAAGAATTTTATTTTTAAAGAAATGGTACTATTTAAGCCATTTAAAATTGAAGAACAGCGACTCCATATAATAAGATGCTTGGATAATCATTATATTAGGACATGAGATCAAAGTACCGTGCAACAGTCTGTAAGTCAAGTTTGTGAATGATTTGCTATCCACCACAATTCTACCATTTAACTAGTATAAAATGAGCTATTATATTTTTTTTCTGATTCAAAGTCCAATTAAGAAGATGTACACCTGATTATGTTTTCTTATTAGAATCATGCATAGCATAAAGAAAGTGTCAAATTTAGAAAAGATAAAAATTCATTTGTTTGGGGGAGTGATCATTCGTCTTAATTATTTCTGATATCTCCAACAGAGATATCTCTGCCAGTGCCCCAAGACAAAAGAAACAAATAAACTAGCCCCTTTAAAACATTTCATTGAGTACAACTAGCTATTGCCATGTTCTAAAAAAGTCAATAACTGAGTTTTATCTTTAAAAAGTAAAGAATCATAGAGTCTATGAATGTCAGTAGCAAGAAGCATCATGTTATCATGTTAGGTAACTAAAGCTAATAAAAATATTAATTTTCTTATAAAAAAACAAATTCAATAGAAAATAGGCTATAAGCCAACTGGGCAAACCTTTAAGAGTTAGACTCAGGAACTGGAGGACTAGAATACCTCAATTCATTTTATAAAAGATTTGTCTATATAATCTAACAAGTAGCATTATTCATTCAAATCCTGTGACTTAAGCAAGGTGATTTCTATCAACATGAAATTATAGCTTTGAGGAGACAGCAATAGCAATGGTTAGATGTTTACCCTCATAAATATTATCCATGGTGTGAGGCCATTCAGTAAGTGAAAGATCTTTTCCACCCATCCAATAGGCCTCAGGTGGGGTCAAGAAAGGGAGGGTTGATTAGAGGCAGACCCACACCTTTGTGATGCCAACCTGGGATTAAAGACATTTCCCACCAGGTGGGGACAATTAAGGGAAGCTTAATTACAGATTTGTTTGAAGGCAAGCCTAATCACTTTACTTACTAGGCACTAAGCCTCAGGCCCCATACCCTTTTCTTGTTTGGGCATGAAGCCCTCAGGCCCTAAAAAGAGTATATACACACAGAAGGTAGCCATTGAGTACTGAGAATTCAGAATTCAGAAATCAGAAGAGAAGATAGAATTCAGAATTCAGCCCAAGGAGAAGGAGTCAACACAGCTGCAGAAGAGAGTGCTGAGCAGAGAGTGGAAAGGGAACATTGAGAACCAGAGAACTGAGCACGGAGAGAAGGCAGGCAAGCAGACAGTTAGGATTAGTGAGTGATTGTTTATGGAAAGGCCTTAGCAGGGGGGAAGTTTACTTGGTTCCTTGCTATAATACTGTGTTATAATTTCCTTGTTGCTACACTGAAGTGGACTTACTGGTTTTGAAATATAATTACTCCTATATCGAATTGGAGTTATTGGTCTTGGGATTTGATCCTCTGGTGTCTAGATAAATGGTATACTTCCTTTGCCTTCTACATAGAGAGTTTTTCATACTTTGTGATTTCAAACTATACAGACATGTTCATGGTCATCCTTGACTTACTGACACACCTGGCTTTGTAGCAATGATTGCACAGTTTGGAGGAAGAAAAGAAAGGGAACACAGCAAATGACAATTGGTAGGAATTGTTTCTATGCTCATGAGCATTCAACATTTTCATAAGTGAATTGCATATATTTCGTCTGCAGGTGACCCTATATTTGGGGTAAAACCATTAGGGGAAAAGAGCTGCTAAGAGTTTGCAAGAGAGAATCAGAACTTAAACTGATTTTCAATAAATTGGAAGAGTAAGAAACAAAGAGCAATATGATCAATAAAGGTATCTATGGGTTAATCCTTCTAAGAAAGAAAAATAAACATCAGAAATAAATGTTAGAAGTCTGTTTACGTGTAAGGAAGAAAATAAAACAATGATACCTACAGCTCATAATAACTAATGAGCTGGTCATGAATTTTAAAATTAATCAGGACATTAGGGGATATGGATAGGACATAGAAGTTTCAGTGTGATATAGGGAAATGACAAGTGAGGGGACTACATCTGAAAATGTCAGTGGGCATCTTATTGGTTGGGACATTAATTCAAATTTTCCTTTCCTTGAGGCCATATCCATAACCTGTATACCACACTGCATTTAACAAGATTCTGCAGTACAAATGAAGCAGAAGTAGAACATATTTCTTGCTCACATCCCATCTTCCTTTTCACCTAGACCATGTTGCCAACTGTCTGCCACTGCTTCTACTCTATTTATCACCTGGACCAGCACGTTCCATATCATACCTTTGCAGTAGAACTCCAGATACATGTTATCTGATAGAGTGTTGTGAGCATAAACAAAAGAACATTTTATAATATAAATAAATGTCATAAAATGAATGCATTTCAATATATTTGAAATGATGAAGAATGAAATAAACAAGACCAGGAAACCATTTATTTAATTAAAATAACATTATAAAAACAATCCATTGATTGCAGAGGACTTATGATGCAGCATACTATACCACTCAAATAAAGCACATATTCCTATACTTCTGGACATAACCAATGAAGTAATTTTCCTTAAATACGTCTATTTGTGTGACAATTATATCCCTCCCCCCTTTCATGGGGGAGAGGCTAAAGAGAAAAAGAAAATTGATTTGGTAATTTAATACCCTTAAGAAAAGAAATTGTTCAGTCATTCAGTTGTGTCTGACTCTGTGCCACCAAGGACTTTACTGTCTACAGGGTTTTCTTGGGAAAAATATTGGAGTGGTTTGCCATTTATTATTCCAGTAGAAAAAGAAAAGGGTCCTTTACGTAGAAGAAAGCAACTAGATGTTCTCTATCCAATGTGACAACAGATTTAGAGAAAATGAACTTAATTGGCAATGAAAGGAAGAAATATTGTAATCAGTAATATGTACACATCATTTAATTACCATGCCCATACAATGAATATGTTGAGGTAAATCTTTACTGAATGTTCAATCAAACAAGAAATTATTTTGTTCATGGAAAAACATGAAGAACCTGAAATTCACACTATTCACATATTGCATATATAGTGCCAGAGGTTTATGATTCACTGACTTCTTTCTGTAAACTATTTTTTTCTTTTTTTTTAAATGCTTCATTATAAGGTATGACTTCTAGGATGGGGTTTAACAACAATGCTCCTAGGAGCTGTTGTGGAGGTGTAAGACCAACAACACCAGCACATGGGAGGGTTGCTAGCACAGGTTCTTCTTCTTTGACCTGCTTTTCTAAGGAAAGCAACTTTAAGGGGTTTACAATCTCACTTTAATTAAACATACACACACACACACACACACACACGCACACATGCACATATATATATGTATATATATATATATGTGCGTGTGTGTATATATATATGTAAAATTCACTTGGTTCAGGGGGAAAAGTCAGTACCTTGAACTTCAGAGAAAACACAAACAGAAATTACAAGCAGAAATTCTATAGAGCAAATAATACAAACCAGCCAACAGGGTTTCTATTTGTCCAAAACAATATATAAATAGTTACCAGGGAGAGAAGCACCAACATGTGGGTTTTCAAAATCAGGGGCTCCTTAATGCCTACCCAGGATCTTGTCCGGCCAAGGCATAGGAACACTCTTCCAATGAGTGAGCCTCCAAGCAAAATGCTAACCTCAGAGTATATATACACTTCTTCAAAGTCAGGCCACAGACAGCATCACAACCATGTGACTCAAAGTCATGTGACTTATGCTTTCTTGTGACTTAAGCAGGTCATCAAAGACTCTTGATTCAAACAAAGGTAAGTCTCAACCGAAGGTACTTGATTACTGTAGTGCTGCGAAGAGCTAGAACTCCAAAAGGAAAAAGAGCAAAACAAAAACTTCCACTTTGCTTGCCATTACATGGTGAGAGAAGGAACACATTGGGTAATTTATGTGATGCAACAATAAATAATACAAAGAAAAAATTAATTGAAAATATCCAGAAAAATCAGTTTCTTATCTCTTTGGTTTCATCATCTGTAAAAAATTGGTAAAAACATATACTTTGAGCATTCACCACAGAAAATTGTTGTGAGACTCAAATGAAATAACTTTGTAAAGCAAAAAGTGTCATATAAATTTTACCTTTTTTCATCTTCACCATCTCCACCACTACCACCATCATCATCATCACTGTCATCATTATCATCATCATCTTCCATATTAAACATTTGCTAGTAATGACATTGCTGCTTTGGAGTAGTGAGGGAGAAATATGTTGTTCTTTTCCTATAGTCTCTACCTCTATTTCTGTTTTCTTAGTTAACTAATGCTAACTTTATAAATCTTGTACTATTTTCAGTTAGGGTCTGATTGTTTTAGATGTAAACATATAACAGTATGATTTCACTGGTGTTAGGTTGGCCTACTCTATCATTGTGCCTACATCAAAGCTTTGTGTTCAAAATCTCTCCATAAAGATTAATGTATCTGTTCTATATCCCTCTTTAAAAATGCAAATCCTTCTGAAAAATGTAACTCATAAATACATTCACACTGATAAATTGGTGACTTATCCATTGTGTTCTGTTCCTTATAGGGATGTGAGCCTAATTAGAAGAAAGCAGAGGTAGACACAATGAGAAGGTTTAATTTTTTTTTTTAATAAAATTAGAAGAAAGGGACAGTGAGGAGTTCCCAAGACAAGTCCATAACTTTCCAGACTATGACACAATTTTGACTACAGTCAATCCTGACCCTAGTTAACATGGATTCTCCTTCCATACATGTACCCTAGATTCCTGTTTATTGGCACTTCCAACAAACCTCATCTAAGAATCTTCTTTTTTAAGTTCAGGATTATATTACATAGCCACTAGGATATATTGCATTTCTGAAATTCAAAGATTCTGTGATCCCATAATTATTCACTCATTTTTTCACTTGCCTTTAAATATTAGGTTCCAGGACAATTGGTATCAATGATTCATTCACCATTATTTCAGGAACCCTCACCTCCATGATCTTTTGTCATTCCCTAAAAGCCTTAGTAAACCTTATCATCTGACTTTTCTACTGCTACTTCTTAGTGGCTGAAAGTTGTGGCAGAAAGTCATAAAAATACCATCTGGATCTGCTATAAATTAATGCAATCGAAACTCAGCTGAGACTTTACTGCTGTTTGAAAATCATCTTATTCAACTCTTTTTGGCTGCCAGCATTAAAATTTGTAGTTAACCTTGCTTCTTAGCCAAGCTTAATGTATTTATGAATAAATACCTGAGGCCATGGATTTTATTGCTCTCTCTTTTCTTGGATTTTCTCTCCTATAAATTACTGGTTATTTCTACCTCTAGTCTTATTTCTGCATTGTAGATACTTTCTTTTGTACCCAGCTTGGTGGAATTGCATAGGCAGTTTTTTTCTTTCCCCTTTCCTTTTCAGCTTAGAACTTTTTGATTAGATTCACAATACACCAGAATAATACATTTTCACCCATCCTTCATAAGTGCTCTCCAACCCTGTCCAAAAGCCTGTTATCCCTCCCTATTAACCTGTGGTCCAGATATCCAAATCTGGTCTTTAGACATCATCTTCTTAACTACCTGTCCACTTTACAAATCTCCTTTCTCTTCCAAAGCATCTGACTCCAGTTGACAACAATGATGAAAACTCAACCTATGCTCTAAAATCTTCAGTTTCTTTTCTAGGACTTCCTAAATCCAAAAATGCTTTCTGGATTCCTTCTGCCATTATCATCTGTATACCCATGAACTAACAGACATAGAAAACCATCAAAATATTTAACAAATCTTTAAGGGTTCTCATGAATATTGAAAACATCTCTTTTTATTCCTCTCACCTTTCCTAGTTATTTTCTTTCCTGAATACAATTGTAGGTCTCCATTATTTTTTCTTAGAGCATATATGGCTATTTTCTCTTGGAGAGTTCATTTCCCTTGCTCCCTGAGAACATTAGATATGTTCCATGGATCAATGAGCTCATTAGTCCCTCTTCTTTGTTCTCTCTATCATGTACTTTTAACTTCCAACTTCATGAAAGAGTACAAAAGTGTTGTTCTGGTAAATGTATAACAACCAGCTCTTGGGGTGGGGTGGGGGGATATTATGCATGGCAAAGTTTTAAATTTAATCTTCAATATTAATATTTTCTTAAAGCTTAAAGATCTCTTTAAGAAAATCAATAAAACAATAAATCTAGCCCAGATTTGTGTGATTTGCCAACTTCTGAGGTACAAATGCCAAAACTGAAAAAGTAATCATTGGTTCTCTTCAGCTAATAGTAACTGCTTTCAGTACACCCCTCAATCCCTTCATACCCTTTGAACCTTGAACTTCACTTCTTGCTTCTCCTATACTTCCAGTTCTGTTGGAAGAAGTTTTTTTTTTTTTTTACTTCATCAGGTCCCCCTGCTACTTCCCAACTTTCGTTACCAAGTCCATCACTATTGTTCTTCTCTACATAAGTACTCCTTTACATATTGTCTCTTCCTTCTAGAACACTCTTACGGGGCATAGGTTGTCTTGCATGCTTACTTAAATTCCTAATGTTTATCACAATGTCTGACACATAATAAGTTCTTTATTGATGTTTCATCTGTATTTTTGAAGCCCCCATTATATTTTTTTATTTGAAGAGATACTTTATTGTCCTTGATAAATAGTGCTAGAGAATATAGAGGCACTTCTTGGGATATTCCTTTTTTTCTAGAAGGAAGAACATTCTTCGTTTTTAACAATTGATAGAATTTTCTTTGTTGTGATATAAAGACAAAGAATAAGCACACTTTGCCAATCATCATAAAATTCTCACAACTTTCCTTCCTTCCTGGAAGCCAGATTCTGAGTTTTTTGTCATTTTTGCTGGCTGCTGTAAACTCAATATTGAGTCTACTATATAAAATTCTGCCACTTAATACTTGTGCAATGTTGGGCAAATTACTTCACTTCTATGTGTCTCAGTTTGCACATTGAGAAAATGAGGTCATTATATTAGATGGTTTTGGAGGTGCCTTTCATGTCTAGGCCTATAATCCTATGTAATGTTTTAGAACAAATCTCATTATGCCCAGTGTTAAATGCAGTCCAAATTAAGAAATTTCCATGTTATCTTGAATACCAAACTATCTAGGTGCTACAGTAGATAGAGTGTTGGACTTGGAGTCAAGAATAACTGAGTTCTAGTCATGCCTCAGACATTTAGTAGCTATAAAACCCTGAGTAAGTCACTTACCCACACTGTATTCTTTTTGTCCACCTATAAAACTAGGGGTTTGTGCCTGATGTCATATAAACTGCCCTCTAGGTTTAAATCTGTGATACGCTGAATAACACTGTAAGATGTTTATTACTAAGACTTTCTTTTAATGAAACTAGAGTAATGAATGCTACACAATATGACTGGGCTCAAAAACATCTGGGTAGTTTTAAACCAAATCAAATAAATGACATAAATGAAACTAAATACATAATACCTCTCCATTCTATTTGCCTTTTGTTTTGATTTTCATGAAATCATTTTCAAAAGTGTTTATTTTTATACAATTTTACACATAACAGAACACAATGGAGCAGAGGTTGGAAAGATTACTAAACTTGGGAATAGTGCGTATTTCAAAAGCCACATACATGATTTCTTTACTATCAATTTTATAATGTTGTTTATAATATTGCTTAATGTCAGGATAAGTAGACCTAGGGATAGAGTGCTGGATCTGAAGTCAGGAAGAAATGTGTAATATCTAGACTCAGACATAACTAGCTATGTGACCCTGGGCAAGTCACTTAACCACTCTCAACCTCAGAGTTCTTACATGTAGAATAGAAATAATAATAATACATACCTCCCAGGATTGTTTTGAGAATAAAATGAGGTAATATTTGCAAACTACTTTGTGAACCTTGAAGCACTATTTAAATGCTAGTTATTGTTATTAAATATGCAAGGGATCGACCTGATGCCTTTAGGTCTACTAGATCTTCATCATACTCCTACACAACTATTTCTGTTTAGTTACATGGGATATAAAGATAGAATAGATCTTAGAGATCATTTTGTTCTACCCAATCAATGAGATTAAATTTCTGTAAAGCTTTGCATAAGGAGTTTTCAAGGCTAATTAACATTTTTACCCTTTTTTAACCTATTCAGAAAAAAAATACTGATAGAACTAAACATCAGCCTTCTCTCTCTCATTATTAGGGAGATTATATTCTTAAGCAGTCACTATGGTTTAGTTAATATAATTAGGCCTATTTTTCCCCATATTATTCTTGTGGCTTGGCATCAGGATGTTTATTAATTATTATCTGGCATTTCTAGAAATGTAAAAGATGAAGTACTCAAATATGGAGGCTTTTTTTTTTCTATATCAGCTGACCTATTTCAGTCCTAGAGAAAATGTTCTCTTCCCAGTGACTGCTAGTTTTGAAAAGTGTACCATCTACTATTATGGTCCTGGTGGTAACCTCCTAGTACTTTTTTCCAAAGATATCCCTAGGATAATAATTGGAGCCTGTGAAAAAGTGATCACTAGAACAATCTTCAAACCTGCAGTTCTTGTGAGAGTCAAAATAATGATGTAGTACACATTCCTATCTTTGTTACATGATACTGACAACTGCCTAGTACAGTGGCTTATGATAGTTTCTTCATGTACTCATCATACCTCCTACAACACTTGCAGAGGCCCTTCCTTATGCCTGAAATGCTTTCTTTCCTCAATCCTACCTTTTTCAACCCCAAGGGTTTGTTTGTTTGAAGATCTTGGCTCTTTATAAGAAAATGATTCACAACAAATAGATCTGCCCCAAATTGAAATGCATCATGTCAGGAAATGGTGGGTTGCCCAAAACTGGGCATAGTAGAGGCTGGACGTTGATTTTGGGTGGTGTTACAGCAGGGATTACCATTAAGATACAGCTTAGATTATAGGACCTCGGAGTCCTCTTCCACCTCTGAACCCTGTGCTTCTGTAGTGGACATAAACATCCTCAGTGATAGCTTACCTTTTGTTGTTGCAGCTTTCTCTCGTGCCCCATCTTAAAACAGTTCAGTGGGGAGATTTGTTAAAAATCTATTCAGAAACAGGCTTTCAAAATTTCACTGGTATTATGTCTGTTGGCCTCTTACCCCTTTCCATGTACTCCCCTGAAATGCCGTGGAGTGTTTGAATCATATGTTATCCAACCATCTGCCCCACATCTTCCATGCCAAAGAGCACACAAGTTCTAGCTCTCTAGTGTTTCTTGCTTTAAACATGACATAAAAAGCAAAGCTGGCACTATATACTGGTGCCTGATTTTGGCTTGTCAGCTGACAGATAAGCCTTAGGGGGCTGAAATGGGCTGTCTCACATAACTTGAGGTAAAATACTTCTAGGGTTACCAGAGGAAGCAGAGATATATTAACTTAAATTGAATATCTTGAGAACAAAAAAAACAAACTGGACCATAGCTTTCATTGGCAAACCTCTCAAAACATCATGGTTTTTTGAAAACTGAATCCTATCAGTCTTCTCTGACTTCTTTCTCTGACAGTGAGTAAGCCTAGAAAATCAGAAGGAAGTAAGAGACAATGGACTCATATAGAAACTAGAAAAATGTGGTTCAACCCGTAACACCACACAGTGGGTTCACAGGTCATAAATAGGATAGTCCAAAATGTTTCAAGATTTCTAAAAGTTATAATTGGTTTTCTTGGTGACTGCAGTCAAACATATTTATCATTTTTTTATGCTTTTTTTTTATAAATTTCTTTATTTATTTTTAGTTTACCACGCATGGTTCTACATAGTTTTGAGTTTCAGTTTTTCTCCCCTCCCTCTCCCCTCCCTCCCCCCTCCCTCCCCAAGACGGCATGAAGTCTCATATAACTGTCATGTATAACTTCGCATTGAATTGATTTATGCACTAGTCAAGTCATGGAGAAGAATTTTGACCAATGGAATGAATCATGAGAAAGAAGAAACAGAACCAAAAAAAAAACCCAAAAACAAAAACAAAAGAGAAGCAGAAAAGGCGAGGCGAGCATGTAGTGTGCCTCAGTCTGTATTCAAACTTCGCAGTTCTTTGTCTCGATGAAGATAGCATTCTCCATCGTGAGTCCCCTGGAGTTGTCCTTGCCCCTTAGGTTGCTGAGAAAAGCGCAGTTTGTCAGGGTTGGTTCTCACGGAATCCATATATCTGTGGCTGTGCACAACGTTCTCCTGGCAATGCTCTGCTCACTCAGCATTATGTCATGTAGGTTTTTCCAGGTTGTTATGAAGTCTGCATCATCCCCATTTCTTATGGCACAATAGTATTCCATTACCTTCATGTACCACAGTTTGTTCAGCTATTCCCCAATTGATGGGCATCCCTTTGATTTCCAATTCTTGGCTACCACAAAGAGAGCCGCTATAAATATTCTTGTACATGTGGGTCCTTTTCCCGCTTGCGTGATTTCTTTGGGATACAACCCTAGAAGTGGTATTGCTGGGTCAAAGGGTATGAACATTTCTATAGCCCTTTGGGCATAGTTCCAAACCGCCCTCCAAAATGGCTGGATCAGCTCACAACTCCACCAGCGATGCAACAAATTTCCAATTTCCCCACATCCTTTCCAGCATTTATCATTCTCCTGATTTGTTATTTTAGCCAATCTGACAGGAGAGATGTGGTATCTAAGAGTTGTTTTGATTTGCATTTCTCTAATCAGCAGCGATCCAGAGCATTTTTCCATATGCCTGTAGATAGCTTTAATTTCTTCCTCTGAAAACTGCCTGTTCATATTCTTTGACCATTTCTCAATTGGGGAATGGCTTGTATTCCTATATATTTGGCTCAGCTCCCTGTATATTTTAGAGATGAGGCCTTATCAGAGATACTAGTTGCAAAGATTTTCTCCCAATTTTCTGCTTCCCTCCTAATTCTTGTTGCATTGGCTTTTTTTGTACAAAAACATTTCAATTTGACATAATCAAAATTATCCATTTTGCATTTTGTAATGCTCTCTATCTCTTGTTGGGTCATGAATTCTTTACTTTTCCACAAATCTGATAAGTAAACTATTCCTTGCTTTCCCAAATTACTTAGAGTATCAACTTTTACTCCTAAATCATGAACCCATTCTGACTTTATTTTGGTATACGGTGTAAGATATTGGTCTATGCCCAGTTTTTGCCCTATCATTTTCCAATTTACTGATTTTTGTTGGAATACTTTAGAAATCCATTATATAATTGAAATGTTGTACAGATGCAAGAGTGTTTGGCGTAACATGGAGGGAAATGTTTTAACAACATAAATTTGTTAGCTGTGGGTAGCATGGGTTAGAAAGGGGAGAGACTATAGTCAAGAAGACAGATCAATAAATTATTGCAATAGTTCATGAAAGAGGTGATAAGGAACGAAACAAAAACAGAGGTTGTGTAAGTAGAGAGAAGGGGATGTATACATGTAACAACAATGTTACAAGCAGCTGCTGTGGAATTATAAGACCAACAACACCAGCACACAAGAGGGCTGCTAGCACAGTTTCTTTGATCTGCTTTTCTAAGGAAAGCAACTTTAAGGGGTTAACAGTCTTACTTTAATTAAACATACATACACCATTAATTTATTTCAGGGGGAAAAGCCAGCACCCTGAACTTCAGAGAGAATACAAACATAAATTACAAGCATAAATTATATAAACAGAGCAAAATAACACAAATCAGCAGGCAGAGCTCCTGTCTATCTGTCTAAGAAATACACAAACTGGGGACGGAGCCAAAATGACGGCTGGTAAGCAGGGACTAGCGTGAGCTCTGTACCAAGTCCCTCCAAAAACCTATAAAAAATGGCTCTGAACCAATCCTAGAATGACAGAACCCACAAAACAGCAGAGGGAAGCAGGGCTCCAGCCAGGACAGCTTTGATGGTGTCTGGGTGAGGTCTATCCCACACGGACCTGGGAGCTGGGAGCTGGGAGCTGGGAGCTGGGAACAGAGTGGAGCGGAGTCCAGCCTGAGCGGCGTGGACCATCCAGACCAGAAGCCGGGCAGAGGGGGCCCTAGCACCCTGAATCAGTGAGCTGCGGCAGTCACCATACTACTCAACCAACAAACACCAAAGACGGCAGAGAAGGTTAATGAGAAAAGCTGCGGGAGTGGAAGGAGTACGCGGATCGGCTTCCAGCCCCAGGGGCAGCGGAGGTGGGGCAGCCAAGGCTGTTGTTACTTCCGGTCCCAGGCCCACCTGGTGGGAGGAATTAAGTGGCAGATCAGAGCAGGAGTGCACAGCCAGCTGAAGATCTAAGCCCAGTCCGGGTTGGGGGTTGGGGAAGGAGCAGTGCTGGTGTGGCAGAGCCAGTACCTCCACTCCAAATTTGGAACATAGAACTCTCTAGTCTACAAGCAGTCATACCCCACTGAAAAACTCAAAGGTCAAGTTAGTTGGCTGAGAATATGGCCAGGGAGTGAAAACGCACAGAGATTCAGTCTCAGACTTTGGATTCTTTCTTTGGTGACACAGAAGACCAAAACATACAGCCTAAAGAAGTCAATAAAGTGCAAGAGCCTACACCAAAAGTCTCCAAGAAAAACATGAACTGGTCTCAGGCCATGGAAGAGCTCAAAAAGGATTTGGAAAAGCAAGTTGGAGAAATAGAGGAAAAACTGAGAAGAGAAATGAGAAGGATGCGAGAAAACCATGAAAAACAAATCAATGACTTGGTAAAGGAGACCCAAAAAAAATACTGAAAAATACACTGAAGAAAACAACACCTTAAAAACTAGACTAACTCAAATGGCAAAAGAGCTCCAAAAAGCCAATGAGGAGAAGAATGCCTTGAAAGGAAGAATTAGCCAAATGGAAAAGGAGGTCCAAAAGACCACTGAAGAAAATACTACTTTAAAAATTAGATTGAAGCAAGTGGAAGCTAGTGACTTGATGAGAAATCAAGATATTATAAAACAGAACCAAAAGGAATGAAAAAATGGAAGACAATGTGAAATATCTCATTGGAAAAACCACTGACCTGGAAAATAGATCCAGGTCAGATAATTTAAAAATAATTGGACTACCTGAAAGCCATGATCAAAAAAAGAGCCTAGATATCATCTTTCAAGAAATTATCAAGGAGAACTGCCTGATATTCTAGAGCCACAGGGCAAAATAGAAATTGAAAGAATCCATCGATTGCCTCCTCAAATAGATCCCAAAAAGAAATCTCCTAGGAATATTGTTGCCAAATTCCAGAGCTCCCAGATCAAGGAGAAAATACTGCAAGCAGCCAGAAAGAAACAATTTGAGTATTGTGGAAACCCAATCACAATAACCGAAGATCTGGCAGCCTCTACATTAAGAGATCGAAGGGCTTGGAATATGATATTCCGGAGGTCAATGGAGCTAGGATTAAAACCTAGAATCACCTACCCAGCAAAACTGAGTATCATGCTCCAAGGCAAAATATGGATTTTCAGTAAAATAGAGGACTTTCAAGCTTTCTCAGTGAAAAGACCAGAACTGAATAGAAAATTTGACTTTCAAACACAAGAATCAAGAGATGCATGAAAAAGTAATCAAGAAAAAGAACAAGAAAAAGAAATTGCAAGGGACTTACTAATGGTGAACTGTTTTGTTGACACTCCTACATGGAAAGATGACAAGTATGATTCATGAGACCTCTGTATTAGGGTAGCTGAAGGGAATATGCATACATATGTGTTTTTGTATATATATATATGGGTGAATGTGTATGTATGTATATATTTATGTGTGTGTGTATATATATATATATATATATATATATATATATATATAGATACAGAGAGAGAGAGAGAGAGAGAGAGAGAGAGAGGAGAGAGAGAGAAAGAGAGAGAGAGAGAGAGAGAGAGAGAGAGAGAGAGAGAGAGAGAGAGCAGACACAGGGTGTGTTGAAGATGAAAGGAAGATATCTAAAAGAAATAAAATTAAATTAAGGGATTAGAGAGGAACATACTTAGAGAGGGAGATAAGGAGAGATAGAATGGGGTGGATTATCTCGCATAAAGGTGGTAAGAGGAAGCAGTCCTGTGAGAGGAGGGGAGAGGGCAGGTGGGCGGGGAATGAGCGAACATTGCTCTCATCAGATTGGGCCTAAGGAGGGAATACCATACATACCCAATTGGGAATCTTACTCCATAGGAAAGAAGAGGGAAGAAGATTAAAAAAATGGGGGGGATGATGGAGGGGAGGGTTGATGGAGGTTGAGGTAGTCAAAAACAAACACTTTGGAAAGGGGACAGGGTCAAGGGAGAAAACTTAATAAAGGGGGATGGGTTGGGAAGGAGCAAAATATAGTAAGTCTTTCACAACATGAGTATGGTGGAAGGGTTATACATAATGATACACATGTGGCCTATGTTGAATTGCTTGACTTCATAGGGAGGGTGGGTGGGAAGGGAAGAGGGGAGAGAATTTGGAACTCAAAGTTTTAAAAACAGATTTTCAAAAACAAAAAAAAATGTTTTTACATGCAACTAAAAAATAAGAGACACAGGCAATGGGGCATAGAAATTTATCTTGCCCTACAAGAAAGGAAGGGAAAAGGGGATGGGAGAGGAGTGGGGTGACAGAGGGGAGGGCTGACTGGGGAACAGGGCAAGCAGAATATGCGCCATCTTGGAGTGGGGGGAGGGTAGTAATGGGGAGAAAATTTGTAATTCAAAGTCTTGTGAAAATCAATGCTGAAAACTAAATATTTTAAATAAATTAAAAAAAAAAGAAATACACAAACTTTTACCAGAGAGAGAAACAACCACATCTGGGTTTTTCAAATTTGGGGGAGAGGGAGCTTCAATGACTTACCCAGAGTCTCATCACCAACACTCTTTCAATGGGTGTGCCCCCAAAGGCAAAATGGCAACCTCAGCAGTCTTATACCCCATTGAGGGTCAGAGGGCATCACAGCCACGCTATTCAAACCTATGTGAACTGGGCTTTCTTTTTTCTTAAGCAGGTCAAAAACTCTTGACTCAATCAAAGAAACAATAGGCAATAAAACCATCCACTTTGCTTGCCATTACATTTGAAAGGTAAGACTCATAAAAGGTACTTGCTTACCTCAGCATTCCAAAAGAGAAAACATTTAAAAAATGCCACCCTAGTTAACATAACACTACAAGAGATGTTGTGGAGATAGAATGGACAATCTTTCCCTTGTCATTGAATATAAGACAGAAGGGAGACACCAGGTTTAAAGCATAATTTTTAAGTTGCAAACCAAGGTGACTCAAACCATAATAGTACCTTAAATAGAAATAGAAAAAAATTTATGAAGGGATGTATTCTAGGGAAAATATTATGAGCTCTGTTTTTGACATATTTCATTTGAGATGCCTAAAATACAGGACATTGAAGTAGAGATATGCAGGTTAATAGGGACAATATAAATTAGATGTTCTGGAGATAGATTATTTTATTTTTCAAGAAGCTCACCTCTTATTTGTTTTTAATAGTATTTTCTTTTTACAAATTACATGTCGAGACTATTTTTACCATGCATTTTTTCAAGAATTTGAGTTCCAAGTTTTTATCCCTTCCTCCCGTCTTTCTAAAATGGTAGGCAAATGTATATATGTCATATATGTGCAGTCATGAAAAACATATTTGCATATTAGTCACAGTTATGAAAGAGGAAAAGATCAAAAGAAAAAAAAACTTGAAAAAGAATAAAGTATGCTAAAAAGCATGCTTCAGTCTCCATTGAGAGCCCATCAGGTCTTTATCTGGATGTGAATAGCATTTTCCTTAGTGAGTCCTTCATATTTTTCTTGAATCATTTTGTGCCTGAGAAGAGCTGAGTCATTCATAGTTCATCATCACACAATGTTGCTAATGCAGGGTACAATGTTTTCCTGGTTCCTGCTCACTTTACTTTACGTTAATCCATACAAATCTTTCCAGGTCTTTTTTTTTTCTGAAATCTGCTGTTCCTCATTTTTATTGCACAATAGTATTTCATTACATCCTTAAACCACAGCTTGTTCACCCATTTCCTAACTGATAGGCATCGCCATAATTTTGCCATCATGAAAACGGCTGCTATAAGCATTTTGGTACATGTAGGCACTTTTCCCCTTTTTTATGATGTCTTTTTGATCCAAACCTAGTAGAGGTATTGCTGGATCAAAGGGTATGTACAGCTTGGTTGCTCTTTGGCCATAGTTCCAAATTACTCTCCAGAATGGTTTGATCAATTCACACCTCCAACACCAGTGCATTAGTGTCCTAATTTTCCCACATCTTCTCTAACATTTATCATTTTCCTTTTGGTCATATTAGCCAATCTAATAGATGTTAGGTGGTACCTCAGAGTTGTTTCAATTTGCATTTCTATGATAAAAAATGATTTAGAGCACTTTTTTTGTTTGTCTATAGATACCTTTGATTTATTTATCTGAAACTGCCTATTTAAATCTTTGGACCTTTTGTCAATTGGATAATGGCTTGTACCCTTATAATTTGACTCATTTTTCTCTTGTTTGGTCATGAATTCTCCATAGATCTAATAGGTAGGCTATTTCTTGCTCTTCTAACTTTCTTGTGGTGTCAACATTTATGTTTAGATTACATACCAATTTTTACCTTATCTTGGTATAGGGTATGAGATGTTGGCCTCTACTTAGTTTGTGCCCTAATTTTTTTTTTCCAATTTTATCAGCAGTTTTTGTCAAATAGTGAATTCTTATCCCAAAGGCTGGAGCCTTTGGTTTTATTAAACACTAGGTTACTAGAAGCATTTATTACTGTGTCTTGTATGAAAGGATGCAGGGAAGCAGACAGTTAGATTTCATCAGTGGTTATTTACAGGAAGACCCTAGCAGGGGGGAAGGTTACAGGATAACTTGGTTCCTTTTCATAATACTGTATTATAATTTCCTTTTTGCTACATTGAGGTGTGCCTTACTGGTTTTGAAATATAATTACTGCTATATTGAATTGGAGTCATTGGTCTTGGGATTTGATACTCTGGTATCTAAAAAAAAAATGTTATACTTCCTCTGTCTTCTGCCTAGAGGGTTTTTCATACTTTGAAATTCCAAACCATACAGGCACTTTAATGGTCATTCTCAAGGTCATGAATCTTGCCTTACTGGTACATATATCTAACTTTTCTAATATTCTATTTAATGCCTTAGTTTCTTTCTTGTTTATTTTTTTGTTGGATTTATCAAGTTCTGAGAGGCTGAGGTTGAGGTTCACCATAAGTATAGTTTTGCTGTCTATTTCTTCCTGTAACTCCCTTAATTTCTTCTCTAAGAATCTGGATGGTGTACCCCTTAGTGCATATATATTTAGTATTGATATTACTTTGTCATTTACGGTACCTTTTAGGAAGATATAGGAGCTTCCTTATCTGTTTTAATCAGGTCTAGCTTTGCTTTTGCTGTGCCTGAGATCAGGATTGCTACACCTGCTTTTTTGTTTTAACTTCAGCTGAAGCAAAATAGATTCTACTCTAGCCCCTTACCTTCACAGACTTTCTGCTTCAAGTGCGTTTCACGTGAACAACATATTGTAGGACTCTGGTTTCTGATCCACTCTGCTATTAGCTTCCATTTTATGGGAGATTTCATCTTATTCACTTTCACAGTTATAAATACTGTGTATTTCCTTCCATACTATATTTCCTTCTGTTTGTCCTCTCTTTTCTTTCATGTTTTCCCTCCTCCTCGGTGTTTTGCTTCTGTCTACTGCCTCCCCAAGTCTGTCCTCTCTTCTATCACTCCCCACCTTTACCTAATTTCCTCCTTTTCCCCTTCGATTTTGGGTAAAGTTCTATATTCAAATCACTGTGCGTATTATTCCCTCTTTGGGCCAATACACATAAGATCAAGGTTCAGGTGATTCCCATTGCTAACCCTCCCATCTTTCTTTCCATTCTAATGGGCTTTTCATGCCTCTTCATGTGAAATGATTTACCCCATTCTACCTCTCCCTTCTGCAGCCATTGTACTCCTGTAAAGCCAATCAGAAAGTGAAAAGATCTTTCCTGCCCATTGAATAGGCTTCAGGTGGGGCTTCAGGTGAGGCCAACAAAGGGAGGTCTTTCACAAATTAGGTGTGAGGCCCCAGGCTGGTTATTAAACTAGTTAGCTAGTTTGACAGAGGTTTGAAGCCCTCAGGGCACTAAGGGGAGTTGCTAAGACCAGAGCCAATGGTAAGTGCCTGAGTTCTAGTGAATCAGATGATGTCTAAGGGCTGTACAAAAAGAGAGAACAGAGCTTGGAAATGGCAGAACCTGCAGAAACTGAGGAATGGAGGACTAGAAGTGGGAAGCTGAAGAAACCAAGAAGTGGAGAGCAGCAGTATTCAGGAGCCGAGGGCCAGCTTCCAGAGTGTGCAGAATAAAGAGTGCTGGACATGAGGGATTTTTGAAACTTGGAGTCAGCAGAACCACAGAAGAGAGAATGCTGAGCAGAGACTTAGGATTTGTGAGTGATCTTATAGGAGTGCCCTAGCATTGAGGGGAAGCACGAGTATGGTCTGGCTTGCTGCTATAATATTTTGTTATAATCGCCTTGTTACTATAGTGAGTTGGGCTTGTTGGGTTTGAAATGTTGTTGCTACGATATCAAACTGGAGGCATTGGTCCTTGGGTCCAATCCTTTGAAATTGAAATAAATGTTATACTTCCTCTGCCTTCTACATAGAGAATTCATTATACTCTGCAATTCTGCACCATTCAGGCATGCTTATGGTACTTTTCTAGGTCATGAATATTGCCTTAATGATATAACTCCTCTTTCTTATCCATTGATAATTTTTATGTCATTCCTTCAAAGTCACCTTAAACCCATACCCTTTGTCTATGTAGTCCTTCTGCCTATCTTAGTAGTGGTACAATTTTTAAGTAGTATAAGTAGCATCTTCTCATGTAGCAATATAAACAGTTCAGCTTCGTTGAATACCTTATATTTTATTTTCCATTTTTAGGCTTTGCTTGGGTCTTGATATTAGAGATTAACATTTTTTATTCAGTTTTAGTCTTACCTTTATGAAAGCTTGAAAGCTATTTCATCGAATGACCATATTTTCCCTTGAAGTATTATGCTTAATTGTGCTGGGTAGGGGATTTATTGTTGTTGACCTAACTCCTTTCCCCTCTGGAATATGACATTACATGACCTCCAGTCCTTTAATGTTGCAGCTGCTTAGTCCTGCATAATCCTCCTTGTGTCTATCCAACATTTGAATTGTTTCTTTCCGACCACTTGCAGCACGTTTTCCTTGACCTAATAGTTATAAAATGTGACCACAATGTTCCTTGGAGTCTTTATTTTGGAATCTCTTTCCTGAGGTGTTTGGTGGATTCTTTCAATGCCTATTTTGCCCTCTGGTACAAGGACTTCAGGGAAGTTTTCCTTGATAATTTCTTAAAAGATTCTTTCCAGGTCCTCCTTTTTTAAAATTTAATTTATTTAATATATTTAGTTTTCAGCATTGATTTCCACAAGAGTTTGAATTACAAATTTTCTCCTCATTTCTACCCTCCTGCCCACTCCAAGATGGCATATATTCTGGTTGCCCCGTTCCCCAGTCAGCCCTCCCTTTTGTCACCCCACTCCCCTCCCATCCCCTTTTCCCTTCCTTTCTTGTAGGGCAAGATAGATTTTTACGCCCCATTGCCTGTGTATCTTATTTCCTAGTTGCATGCAAAAACATTTTTGTTTGTTTTTGAACTTCTGTTTTTAAAACTTTGAGTTCCAAATTCTCTCTCCTCTTCCCTCCCTGCCCACCCTCCCTAAGAAGGCAAGCAATTCAACATAGGCCACATGAGTATCATTATGTAAAACCCTTCCACAATACTCATGTTGTGAAAGACCAATTGTATTTTACTCCTTCTTAGCCTATCTCCCTTTATTGAATTTTCTACCTTGACCCTGTCCCTTTTTGAAAGTGTTTGTTTTTGATTACCTCCTCCCCCTGTCTGCCCTCCCTTCTATCGTCCCCCCTTTTTTATCTTCTTCCTCCTTCTTTCCTGTGGGGTAAGATACCCAATTAAGTGTGTATGGTATTCCCTTCTCAGGTCAAATCCCATGAGAAGAAGATTTACTCATTCCTCCTCACCTGCCCCCTCTTCCCTTCCCACAGAACCGCTTTTTCTTGCCACTTTTATGCTAGATGATTTACCCCATTCTATCTCTCCCTTTCTCCCTCTCTCAATATATTCCTCTCTTATCCCTTAATTTGATTTTATTTTTTTAGATATCATCCCTTCATATTCAACTCACCCTGTGACCTCTGTCTATACATACATACATACATACATATATATATATATATATATATATGTAACACCAACTTATATACACACATACACACATATGTGTATATATATATATATATATATATATATATATATATATATGCATATTCCTTTCAGCTACTGTGATACTGAGGTCTCATGAATCATACACATCATCTTTTCATGTAGGAATGTAAACAAAACAGTTCAACTTTAGTAAGTCCCTTATGATTTCTCTTTCTTGTTTACCTTTTCATGCTTCTCTTGATTTTTGTGTTCGAAAGTCAAATTTTCTATTCAGCTCTGGTCTTTTCATCGAGAAAGCTTGCAAGTGCTCTATTTTATTGAAAGCCCATATTTTGCCCTGGAGCATGATACTTAGTTTTGCTGGGTAGGTGATTCTAGTTTTTAATCCTAGCTCCATTGACCTCCAGAATATCGTATTCCAAACCCTTCGATCCCTTAATGTGGATCAGGTCCTCCTTTTGATTATCCCTTTCAGGTAGTCCAATGATTCTGACTTTGTTTCTTCTCTGTGTGTTTTCCAGGTCAGTTGTTTTTACAGTGAGATATTTTATATTTTCTTCTATTTTTTCCTGCTTTTCAATTTTTCTGATTGATACTTGATGTCTCATAGAATCAATAACTTACAATTGTCAAAGGCTAATTTTTATGGAGTTGTTCTCCTGTTAGTTTTTGTATTTCTTTTTCTACTTGGCCATTTATACTTTTTAAGGATGTGTTTTCTTCAATAGATATTTGTATCTCCTTTTCCATTTAACCAATTCTATTATTTAAGTAGTTGTTTTCTTTTTATAAGTTCTTGACTTTTTTCATAATTCTCTTGCATCACACTCATTTCTTTTCCCTAATTTTTCTTCTTTCTCTCTTACATGATTTTTAAGCTCCTTTTTGAGGTCTTATATGGGTTCTTTCTGAGCTTGAGAGCACATCCCGTTTTACTTTGGGCTTTTGACCGTAGGTGTTTTAGCATGTTGTCCTCTTCTGATTTTATGTCTTTATCTTCTCCATCACTGTAATAACTTTTTATGGTCAGATTCTTTTTTATTCTATTTTTTTGCCCGTCATTTTTGGCCTTTTATTTTTCTTTCAAATTTGAGTTATGGTTCTGAGGTGGAGAGTGGCTTCCACTCCTGGAGGCAACAGGGGTCAGGCAGCTTACCTGGTGCTGAGTCTGGGTCTTAGTTGTGGTATCTGGCATGTGCTGAGGCTGGTAGAGTGTTTCTGCACTTCCCCAGGCCTACACTGATACATGGTGGTTTGGATGCTGGAGATTGCTTGCTTGCCAGGAGGTATTCTGAAACACTTGGAGGTACTCAGAGCAGAAGTCTGTCTGTTCCTCTTGCTATGCTGAGGCATGGTAGAGGTCCTGGTGTTGATGTTTGCCTGCTCCACTGCACTGAGGCTCAGGATCTCCCACTGCTTTGCTGAGGTGGGGCTTGCTGCTAGCTTGCTGGGATGTTTCTTATCCTAAACTGTACTCCTCCTTTACCCAAGTGAGACAGACATTTCCTGCTGACCTTCAAAGTTTCTTGTATTAAAGATTTTTTCATCCCGTCTTTTTGGTTCTGCTTTTCCAGGATTTAGGGGTTACTATTTTATGGTTGCTTGGAGGTGAATATAGGAGAGTTATGGTGGTTTACTGCTTATTCAGCTATCTTGGCTCCTTAAAGTTGATGCCTACAGCATGAATTTCTTTTTTTTTCCTATGATGGTCATTTATTTAAATAAATGCACAGCACACAGTTACAAATAGTTAGGTAACCTCATATTTTATACAACCATACTTATTAAAATATTTTAAAGATCAATGTATTGATATTCTTTTGATGTGATTATTTCTTATCCCATTCTTCTCTCTCTTTTCTTTCATGTATAACCTCCTTCAGATATGGTTGAAGGTATAATTAGTCCTCTTCATGTTTTATCCACTGGTTTTTAGGCAAGATCTGGTGCCTCATGGTCAGGTCCAGAGCTCTCTTGATACAAAATATTCGATCATTAGACAGGTTCTCTGGTGGCCTCTTTAAAATCTTCATCTTCATAAAGTGTGTCATCACATATTAACCCAAGTCTGTTGAATCCTGTAGCATTGCAATACCACTTTTGAAGACTCTGGAGCCATCAGCTTGATGCTACAGTAGGTATGTTCATTGCCATCTTGATCTGGAGAACTATAGCATCAATTTCTTTAGTGCACTTCTAGATATTTCCAAGTGATGAGGGGGATGAATATAATATGAAGATGAATATAATAAAAAAGTCACTGTATATCACAATTATTTTTACATTTTATATCCCAGATACTTCATTTCAACTTTTTATGTGTTGAATCTTATCCTTAGTAACCTGTTATTTCTTTAAGGCCTATTTGGTAGTCTCCTTACCTTATTCCTATTATAATTTAATCTCAATAGTTCTAAAGCAAGTTCAGGTGACAGACTGTCTATATTTTCTCCCAAATAGTATGCAATCAGTCCTTTGTTCATTGTTGAGCACCAGAGTTTTAATAGTATTTCATCCTTTTGATGGTATATTTAAATAATTCTGGCACTCTTAATTTTGTCTCCAGCAGGTTCTTAACTATTCAGAGAATTTAAAAAGTCAATAGTTTTATGGTCATAAGGAGGATGAAGAGGAATATTAGTTTCAGTAAAGTATCTAAAAAGCAAAACTAAGGAAACTGTTGTTATAGAGCAAATTTTTAAGACTTTGAGATCATATTGCTGGATATATGCAATTCAGTATAGTGAATGAAGTACTTTATCTGTAATTTGGAATACTTGAGTTCAAATATCACCTCCAACATTTACTTGCTATGTAATCCTAGACAAAGATTGTCCAAATCTGTGGAATAAGGATGCAAATAACACTTCAAAAGGTTTCTGTAATGATCACATGGCATAGTACATGTAAAGTGTCTTTGAAGACTTCAATCACTAAACATTTGAGATATAAATATTATAAATACATATTAATTAATGTCTATAATAGTAACAAACTCTTTTTTTTCCTAGGGTATAATGCATTGGGAGTATCATTTCATTAGTATAGGGAATTCCTGGTGAATAAACTCTGCAACTTCAGATTTGCACTTGCTTTGAAATTAATAATCTTAGAGAGTTGCTTTGGTACTCTCAGTAATTTAATTACTTTCCGTACGTTACATAGTCAGCGCATGTGAGAATCCTGTTTCCCAATTCTGAGGCCAACTCATTATCTAATGCACTACATTGTCTCTCAATGATTCGTCACCATCATTATCATCAACATCATCATCATTATTATTGAAAGGAAGGAAGGAAGGAAGGAAAGAAGGAAGGAAGGATGGAAGGATGAAGGAAGAGAAAGAATGCCTTGAAGAATTTTGTTAATGTCATGCCTTTGACACATACCACCTGTATGACAACCCTAAGGAAGTCATTTAACCTCTCAAGGCTCTTACCAACTCTCTATGAATATAAGTTGCAAAGAAGATGTTCACATGCATTGGTAGAATGCTGTCATTGTTGGGAATTCCCTACAGCACTGAAATTGCAGGATCAATCTCTTTCCCTAATAATAACAACAACCCTTAACACTTAATCCAGTGTTGTTCAGAGAGTGAAAAACAAAAGCAAAAATCCCAAACAAAGTTTAAAAAATACACCCTTGGCTGATATTAAAACCACAAGTTTCTCCATTTGGCACATATTTACTGATATCCATACCCAACTGCTCCTAAAATACATTACAATGGAAATCTACCTTCAAGAGAATTAAAAGACATATACCACTTGTTTTTTATTTGTTTTTTTTATTTTAATGTTGTTGCCTGTTTTCTTTAAGTCTTACAGTTTTTACAAAATTTCATTTGCATGAATGTGCAAGGTCTTATTGACTACAAATTATAGGCAAAGCCCACCTAATCAAATACATATTTAGAATTACAATTGCCTCAAAGGAACTTCATGTGTGTAACTGAGGGGAAAATCTGACCCTATGTTGTGTGTAATTGATAAGTTATCAAATAAGAGGTTTTGAACAACATAGAAATAGACTTTTACTGGCTGCAACCATACTGATTACCATTTTGATCCGGAAAAGTGCCAGCTGCTGTTTGTGGAATTTTATTGACTAAATGAACTCACTTTTTGGTTCCTTGGTTGTGCTCGAGTTGAGACTGCCTAATCAAATTCCAGATCATGAATTTTGTGACAGGAAGCACGATGAGAGCAAATATACAATGTAAATTACAAACCAACCAATCATCAAGGAGTCATTTTCCTCACACTGTGAGTCATCCAATTTACAACCTACAAAAGCAATGACAATTCATTTTCTAATTTTATTTGTGGTACTTAACAATGTTATAGACCATGTAAGTGTTTTCTTTTGATGCTAAAGTTAAAATCGATATAAATCAGATGTCTTTGAATTACAAAACATTTAGACTAGAACAAATAATAAAGCTTTCCTAACATCCAATTTGTGACAAAGTTTTATTTAAACAACCAAGTGTGATGTTGAACAGGTGAGCTAATTGAACCTGTTTTTAAATACGTATAATGAACAGTAAGAGACAGAGGAAAGCAGTGACTAGAAAACTGGATATGAAGCCTGGAAGATCTGGCTTCAAATACCTCTGATACATATTATCTTTGTTATCTTTGGCAAATCACTTACTTTCTCATTTCTCTAGGAAACTTTCTAATTATTAATTATTTAGGTCATTAGGCATCATTATCAATATAATGATATATATATATATATATAATATTACTTATACTAATTTTATTAATGTTAATTATTTTATCTTATATTCATAAATTACAGAGAAGGAGCTACTCCATATCAGTAGAAGGGATTTTCTCCCTCAGGACATAATATATACAATATTTTTGACTCAATTCAATTAAAAGTGCATGTATATCAAGCTATTCTATATGTGCATCTGAATATGACTGTGTAACTATATATGCAAATAGATGAAGACCAATGTATAAAATACTGGTCCTGGATTCAGGAAGACTCATTTTTCTGACTTAAAATCTCACCTCAGACACTTACTAGCTGTGTGACCCTGGACAAGTCACTTAACCCTGTCTGTCTCAGTTTCCTGATCTGTGAAATGAGCTGGACAAGGAAATGGAAAGCTACTGCAGTATCTTTGGTAAGAAAACTCAAAATAGGGTCACAAAAAGTTTGGCATGACTGAAAATGGCTGAGGAACAACAAATGCATATATATATTTATATCCATATTCATATATTTGTGTATATAATACCCTGGTTTTATATTCCTTAGATTGGTCTCATTCCAATTCAATTATTCAAGGAACATAATATCAGTGTTTTGGATCAGTAAGTTGACAATCAACAGAGTGGTAGTTTGATTAAAAAGAAAAGATGATAAGCAATGAAATTAAGATATGAACTCTCCTATGAATTCGAGTTTCACAGAAAAGTACATTCAAGACAAATAAAAACTAAATACTTAGATATTTGGCAAAGGTAGGGAGCATTAGTGATTGGTAGAATGAGGAAAGGCTTCTAGAAGGAGCATTTTAGCTGAACCTTGAAGGTAGTAGCTGCAGCATCCATTATGAGCATTGGCATAGAAACTTAATCCAGTTATAAGCATTATATGATACTATATGCTATATAGTATTCTACATCTTGTTAGATAGAATGTAATCACATAGTCTATCAGGCTGTAGAAACTTACATGTATGATATGTGCCCATCCTCCCTGATCTGTGCAAGTGCCAAATTCACAATATATTGTGGATATAGCAGTCTTTCATTCCAGAGAAATAATTCTTAGCAAGGCAATAGTAGATTTGCAGTTTCATGTGCAATAATCTTTTTTAATTGCAATGTATTATGGAAAAGCTTGATTTATCCATAAATTAAAACTGTTTTTTTTTTAAAAAGAAGGACCATAATCTCAAAGGATTCCATAGCAAGAAAGATATTCTCTTTCCCTCTAGTGGATCCTTTTTTTTTCTACTTTAGGGTTCTATGTAAGCTTTCAGACTTATAGTAATACCTTAAAGATTTTTACTCTCCAGTGAGGAAAATAGTCTTGAGATTATTTAAAAGTCTTTTTGTGGAGGCAGGGACAAGATGAAGAAGTAAAGGGAGCAGCCTAGCTAGAGTTTCCCAATATTCCCCTTAAAACAACTTTGAAATCGCACTTTGCTTTTGGAGCTGCAAAGCCAACAAATGATCAGGGTGAGACATTTTTTCCAGCTTTAAGATAACTTACGAGGTTGACAGGATAAGTCTTCAACTCTGGGGTAGGGGCTGGTCTGGAGCACATAAGGTGGTAGCAACAGTGGTGGGTCTTAGAGGCATTGAGAAAGAAGCAGCTTCAAAATCTCTTAATGCAGGGATAGTAAAGGGATTAGACAGTTGTTCAGAGAGAGATTGTGGAGGAACCTTAGCTGGTATTGGGTGCAGCTGGTACTGATTGGTAACGTTTTTACCCATATGAATTTCTGGGTGGAGAGGAGTGCTTGTGTTCAGTCACAGAGGACCAAGGGCCCTATTCACTGTTCCAAGGCAGAGAGCAACATTATCACATGTGGCTGCAAAAAGAGCAGGGGATCTGGTCATAGTTCCAAGCCAAGAGGAGTCACTGCTTGCAGCTATAGGGACTATAGGACCCTTCCTGGGTAAAGATCAGAGTGCTGACCAGGAAAGTAGGGACCACACCTCTCCCCAGATCACAACAGCTTGGAAGCACTGAGCTTGCAGACCTTCAGAAGTAGCTCTGAAAATAGCAGAACAAAAAAATCTGAAGCTTGGGACAGGGCCTCCTCATTCCCAGGTGAGCAAAGCCCAATGTTAACATGAAGTTCAAAGTCAAGAAATAGCCTGGAAAAATGAGCCAACAACACTGAAATAAAAGAACCTGACCTTAAAAAGCTCCTTTGGTATCAGGAAAAATAAGGATTTGAACTCAGAGGGAAAAAAAAAAACCAATGTGAAAACAGGTCTAAGGAAAACATCAAAGAAAAATACATGACTAGAATTCCTGAAAGAGTTAAAGAAAGAGACCAAAGCGGTAGAAGAGAAAGGGAGGAAAAAAAGGGAAAAATGAGAGATAAGCAAGATAATTATGAAAAGAAAATTAACAGGTTGATAAGGGAGAGAAAACATACAGAATAAAATAATATCTTAAAAAGAATTAGCCTAATGGTAAACAAACAAATAATAAGTACAAGTATTCATCAAAGAAAAGAACTCCTTAAAATATAGAAGAGACCAAATGGAAAGAGGAGATGAAAAATTTCACAGATGAAAAAAATCTCCTTAAAAATTAGACTAGGGAAGGTGGAATCTAATTACTCCATGAGAAATCAAGACACAATTTTAAAAAGTCAAAAGAAAGAAGAATAGAGGAAAATGTGAAATATATCCTTTGGGGGAGGGGGAAACTGTCCTGAACATTAGATTGAGGTGACATAATTTAAAAGTCATTGGATTATCTGAAAATTATGATTTTTTTTAAAGAGAGAGGCTACACATCATGATTCAAAAAATTATAAAGGAAAATCTGTCTTAGATAAACAGTATAACATAGAAATTGAAAGAATCTGCTGTAACCTACTGAAAGATAACTCAAAATGAAAACTAGCAAGAATGTTACAGTTACATTTCACAACTTCCACATCAGGGACAAAAGACTTCAATCTGCCATTAAAAATATGAAATATCACAGATTTATATAACTAAGATAACACAAGATTTAGCAACTTCCATATTAAAAAGACTGGAGGGCTCTGAATATGATATTCTAGAAGGCAAAGGAGCTAGGAATATAATCAAGAATAACCTACCCAGCAAAACTGAATATAATCCTTCAGGGGGAAAAATGGAAATTTAATGAAATAGAGAACATTCTAGCATTCTTGATAAAAAGACCAAAACTGAATAGAAAATTTTACATTAAAGTGCAAGTCTCAAGAGAAGCTTAAAAATGTACACATGAAAGAGCAATCATAAAGGAATCAAAAAAGTTAACTGTTTCCATTCTTACAAAGGAAGATTCATGTAACTCTCAAGAACTTTATCATTATTAAGAAAGTAAGAGGGTATCTACACAGAGAGAGGGCAGGAATATAAGTCAATTTTCTTGGGACAATCTCAGAAAAAAAATGAAGGGGTGAAAAAAGAGGGAGAAACTTGGAGAAAGGGGAAAGAAGAAACAAAATAAGGGAAATTATCTCATAAAAAAATCCACATGGAAGAGCTTTTATTATGCATGGGAAAATGAAGGTGGGGTTGGGAGGCAATGCATGAACCTCATTCTTATCATAATTTGTTTAAAGAAGAAAGAATACACACACAGCACTCACATACACACAGACACGCTTCAGAGGCAGATAGCAGATTAGGTTAGAAACTAGAATCCAACAATATGTTGTTTATGAGATATATATGAGAGGGACTTTCAGGAGCCAAGATGGCAAAGTAAGCAGTAAATTGCTTTTGCTCTCCCATATTTACCTCTGAACAAACAAAACAGGGCTCCAGAACAAATGCTGGAACCACAGAGCCAGCAGAAAGATGGAGTGGAGTAGTATTTTAGCTCAGGAAACTTGGATGATCAGCAAGAAAAGTCCTTTTCATACAAATAAAAGGGAAGTGCATTATAGGACAGGAAGTGTCCCAGCAAGCCAGCAGCAAGCCCCACCTCAACAAATCAGCAGGGAATCATGAGTCCCAGTGTAGTGCAGCAGGTAAATGCCAGCACCAGGACCAAACACAATTCGTAGCATAGCCAGGGCAAGCAACATATTCCAGGTTGGAAAACCACCCTGTGTTTCAGCACAGCACTGTGTGAGCAGACAGCCTCCAGCAGCCAAACGTCCCCAGGCTTCAGTGCCGTGCTTGGCAGTAAGACAACTTCCAGCTGGCAGATACCCAGGTGCTTCATTGTAGCGCTGGGGAAACGCAGAAAAATCCCACCTGGCCTCAGCACATGTAAGATACCACTACTAGGACCCCAGCTCAGCACCACATAAGCTGCCAGACTCTGTGACAAGTGACAAGTGTGACAAGTGACAAGTGTGACAGTGACAAGGCCCTTGGCTTCCAGCACAGAAAGCTTCAGACAGTGCCCCCTGTGCTCCAGCAGCAGAGTTATACTTTACAAGCCAGGAAATAGGCAAAAAAGATGAGCAAGAAACAAAAACAATCATTGCTCATAGAAAGTTGCTATAGTGACAAGGAAGAACAAATCAAAAACTCAGGATTTGGCAACATTGTCAATATATCTATGTCTTAAACCTCAAAGGGGTGTATGAACTGGTCTCAAGCCCAAAAGGCCTTCTTGGAAGAGCTCAAGAAGAATTTGAAAAGTCAAATAAGAGACGTAGAAGAAAAACTGGGAAAAAATAAAAGGGGGTTATGCAAAAGAAAGTCAACAGATTGGAAAAGGAAGGAAAAAAAATGAATGAAGAAAACAATTCTTTAAAAAAATATGATTGGACAAAAAATCCCTTAAAGAAAACGACTCCTAAAAATAGAAAAGAGGTAACAAAGCTAACTGAAGAAAATAATTATTTATAAACTAGAATTGGGCAAGTCTAATGTCTCTATGAAACATCAAGAATCAGTGAAACAAAATTGAAAAAGAATAAAAATATATAGAAGAATATGAAAATATCACATTGGAAAAACACCTGACCTAGAAAATAGATCCAGGAAAGATAATGTAAAGATAATTGGACTACCTAAAAGCAATGATCCAAAACAAAGCTGGACAGCATTTTTCAGCAATGAAAATTACCCTGATATTCTAGAATAGGAGGGTAAATAGCAATTGAGAGAATCCACCAATCACCACCTGAAAGAGAACTGAAAATGAAAACTGCAAGGAATATTGTAACCAAATTCAAAAATTATCAGGTCAAGTAGAAAATACTGAAAGCAGAGCCAGAAGGACCCAATTTAAATATTGTGGAACCATAATCAGGATTATATGGGACTTTGCAGCTTCTACATAAAAGGATCACAGAGAGTGGAAAAGGAATTTATGGGAGGCAAACAGGCTTGAATAACAATCAAGAATCAACATAAACTTTCTGGGGAAATGATGGACATTCAGTGAAATAAGGGGTTTTCAATCTTTTTTATTAATATTTAAATTATTTTCAATTTTCAATATTCATTCCACATGTTCAAATTTGCTCCCTTCCCTCCCTCCCCAAGAGTGCATGCAATAGGCTCTACACACACATTCCTATTAAACACATTTTCATGTTAGTCATGTTGCATGGGAGAAACCATGAGAAATTTAAAAAAAAAAACAGAACTAAAGAGAAAACAGTCTGCTTCATTCTTCATTGCGACTCCATAGTTCTTTCTCTGGATGGGGATGCCATTTTCAATCATGACTACTTTGGAAAAGTTTTAGGTCTTTGAATTTGTGAAAAGGGCTAAGTCTATCAAAATCTGTCCTCACACACTGTGGCTGTCACTGTGTACACTGTTCTCAAGGTTCTGCTCACTTCACTCTGCATCTATTCATAAAAGCCTTTCCAGGTTTTCCTAAAGTCTGGGTGCTCATCATTTCTTATATCACAATAATATTCTATTACATTCATATAACACAACTTGTTCAATAATTCCCCAATTGATGGACATCTCCTTAATTTATGGTTCTTGACCATTACAAAAAGAGCTGCAACAAATATTTTTGTACATGTGGGTCCTTTTCCCATTTTTATGATCTCTTTGGGATATAGCCCTAGAAGTGATATTGCTGGGTCAAAGGGTATGCACATTTTTATAGCCCTTTGGGCATAGCTCCAAATGGCTTCCCAAATGGCTGAATCAGCTCGCAGTGCCACCAACAAGGAATTAGTGTTCCAACTTTCCCACATCTTCTACATTTATCGTTTTCCTGTTTTGTCATGTTAGCCAATCTGATAGGTGTAATGTGGTACCACAGAGATGTTTTGATTTGCATCTGTCTAATCAATAGTGATTTAGAGCATTTTAGAACAATTTTTCATATTACTATAGTTTTAATTTATTCCTCTGAAAACTGCCAAATCATATCCTTTGAGCATTTCTCAATTGGAGAATGTCTTGTATTCTTATAAATTTGACTCAATTCTTTATATATTTAAGAAATGAGGCCTTTAACAGAGACACTGGATGTAAATCTGATAGATAAACTATTTCCTGTACCCTATTTTGTTTTTTAAAGATTATTTTTAGTTTTAAACATTCATTTCAACAAAATTTTGAGTTACAAATTTTCTCTCCATATTTACCCTCCTCCCACCCCAAGATGGCATGCATTCTGATTGCCCCTTTCCCCAATCTGCCCTCTTATCTATCACCCCACTCCACCTACACATACCCTTGTCCCCTTTCCCCTTACTTTCTTGTAGGGACAGATAGATTTTTTTTTACCCCATTGCCTGTATATCTTATTTCCCAGTCACATGTAAAAATAATTTTTAACATTTGTTTTTAGAACTCCGAGTTCCAAATTCTCTCCCTTCTTCCCTCACTACCCATCCTCCTTGAGAAGGCAAGCAATTTAACAATAGGTTATACATGCATCCATATGCAAAACAGTACCATAACAGTCATGCTGTGAAAGACTAACTATATTTCCCTCCATCCTATCTTGATCCCATTTATTCACTTTTCTCCTTTGGCCATGTCCCTTTTCAAAGTGTTTGTTTTGGACTACCCCCTCCCCCAATCTACCCTCCCTTTTATCCCCCATCTCCGATCCATTTCCCCCCTACTTTCCTGTAGGGTAAGATAACCAATTGTGTGTTTATGGTATTCCCTCCTCAAGCCAAATCTGATCAGAGTGATGTTTACTCATCCCCTTTTACCTAACCCTTCTTCCCTTCCACTATAACAGCTTTTTCTTGCCACTTTTTTGTGAGATAATTTACCTCATTTTATCTCCCCCTTTCTCCTTCTCCTAATATGTTGCTCTGACCCCTTAATTTTACTTTTTTAGATATTGTCCCTTGATATTCAACTCACTCTGTAGCTTCTCTCTCTCTCTCTCTCTCTCTCTCTCTCTCTCTGTATATATATATATATATATATATATATATATATATATATATATATATATATATTCCTTTAAACTATATATTCCTTTCAACTACCCTAATACTGAGAAAGGTCTCATGAGTTACTAATATTATCTTTCTATGTAGGAATGTAAAGAAAACAGTTCAAGTTTAGTAAGTCCCTGATGATTTCTCTTTCCTGTTTACCTTTTCATGCTTCTCTTGATTCTTGTATTCAAAAAAAAACAAATTTTCTATTCTTGTCTGGTCTTTTCATCAAGAATGCTTGAAAATCCTCTATTTCATTGAAAATCCATTTTGTTTTTGGCAAGAATTATTATACTCAGTTTTGCTGGGTAGGTGATTCTTGGTTTTAGTCCTAGCTCCTTTGACCTCTGGAATATCAGATTCCAAGGCCTTTGATTCCTTAATGTAGAAGCTGCAAGATCTTGGGTTATCCTGACTGTGTTTCCACAATGCTGAAACTGTTTCTTTCTGGCTTCTTGAAATATTTTCTCTTTGACATGGAAAATCTGGAATTTGGCTTCATTATTCCCAGGAGTTTTCCTTTTGGCTTCTTTTTCAAAAGGCAATGGGTGGATTCTTTCAATTTCTATTTTACCCTCTGGTTCTAGAATATAAGGGCAGTTTTCCTTGAAAATGTCTTGAAAGTTTATGTCCAGGCTCTTGCTTGATCATGGCTTTCAGGTAGTTCAATAATTTTAAAATTATCTGTCCTGGACCTATTTTCTAGGTCATTGGTTTTTCCAATGAAATATTTCACATTGTCTTCTATTTTTTTTCATTATTTTGGACCTGATTTATATTTTTGTGATTTCTTATGAAATTATTAGCTTCCATTTGCTGCATTCTCATTTTTTAAAATTATTTTTTTATTTTTTATTTTACCTTCCCCCCACCACCCAAAGATGTCATGTATTCTGATTGCCCCGTTCCTCAGTCTGCCCTCCTTTATATCACCCAACTTCATCCTACACATTGCTTTTGCCCTTACTTTTCTTTAGAGAAAGATAGATTTCTATAACCCATTGACAATATACCTTATTTCCCAGTTGCACGTAAAAATATTTTTTTGACATTTGTTTTTAAAAGTGTGAGTTATAAATTCTTTCCCTTCTTCTCTCCCCATCCACCCTCCTTGAGAAGTCAAGCAATTCAATACAGGTTATACATGTATCATTTTGCAAAACACTTCTGTAATAGTCATGTTGTGAAAGACTAACTATATTTCCCTCTATCCTATCTTGTCCCCCTTTATTCAGCCTCCTTCTTTGACCCTGTCCCTTTTCAAAAGTGTTTGCTTTTGACTAGTCCCTCCCCCAAACTGCCCTCCCTTCTATCATCCAACCCCCCCCCCCACATATCCCTTTCCCAACTTCTTTCCTGTAAGGTAGATACCCAATTGAGTATGTGTGTTATTCCCTCCTCAAGCCAAATCTGATGAAAATAAGTTTCACTAATTCATTTTGACCTCTTCCCATCCATTATAGCAGCTTTTTTCTTGCCACAGCAAGAGGGACCTTTCCTGTTGATCTCCCTAGCCTCCTGAACTCAAAGATTGCTGTACCCCTTCTGCTGGTTCAACTATTCCAGGATTTTTCCTGGGGAAATATTCTCTGGGTTTTTCAAAGTCAAAAAGGGGGCAGTGCTTCCATCTCACCCACCTCTGACAGACACCCATACTGAACTGAGAGGTTTGGGAATTGCCAGTGCCACCTTTGATTCAGTCCTTCAGGAACAGCTTCCACTCCACTATTATTGGGTGCAGACCCGCACCTGTGCACTGTGCTCTCCCAGCTCAGTGCAACAGATCCTTCTCTATCAACGTTCTGGACTCTGTTGGTCTGGAAATCTGCCACACTCTATCTTCTAGTGGATTTTGACACTTTGACATTTGTTCCGATTCACATTTAGAGGTATCTGAAAGAGTTTATGAGAGAGCTCCATTGAGACCCTGCTTTCATTCTGCCATCTTGGCTTCACCCCTCAATAATTCTTGATGAAGAAAAAACAGAGCTGAATAGAAAATTCTGTCTTCAAACACAAGACTCAAGAAAAACATAAAAAATAAACATGAAGGGAAAAACAAACACGTTATTCAGTAAGGTTAAACTATGTACATCTCTCTGCAGGAAGATGATAGTTGTAATTCTTAAGAACCTTATCTTTATTATGGTATTTAGAAAGGGTACATATAGATAGAGGGTATAGGTATAAGTTGACTTTGATGTGATGATAAAACTTAATTAAGTGTGGTGTGAAAATAGGATTGTACTGATAGAAAAGGAAAGGGAGAGGAAGATTAGGGTAAATTATATCACACGAAGAGGTGCAAAGACTTATTACAATAGAGGTAAAAAGGGAGCAATGAGCATTGTGTGAACCTTACTCTCATTGGATTTGGCTCAAAGAGGAAATAACATAAACAGTCTATTGGTTATAGAAATATATCTTACTCTATAGGGAAGCAAGAGAAGAAAGGGGAAATGAAAGGTAAGGGTTAAAAGAAAGGAGGGGAAAAGGGATGGAGGAAGTAGTAGAGGAAATGGGAAAGAAAAGGAAGGGAGGCTGATAGAAAGGAGGGCAGATTAAGGGAGGCAATGGTCAGAAGCAAAACACGAGTGAGGAATGAAAGGGTATAAGGAAAGAGAAAAGTATAGATGGGGGTGGGAGTATAGGATGGAGAGAAAGACACAGTTAGTCATCATAAATATGGGTGTGAATTGGATTAACTCTCTCATAAAATGGGAGTGGATAACAGAGTGGATTAAAAACCATAATCCTGGACATCAAGGGGTGGAGCCAAGATTGTGGAGTACAAGCAGGGACTTGTTTGAGCTGTCTTGTAATCCCCTCAAAATACCTGCAAAAATGACTTTAAACATATTCAAGAGCAGCACACCTCAAAAAAATGACAGACTGAAACAAATTTCCAGCTCAAGACAACTTGGAAGATAGACAGGAAAGTTCTGTTGCATCTGCCTGGGAAACAAACGCAATCTAGTGTGCACTGTACCAGCACAGACCAGGCCCCCATCAAACCTGGAGCAGGTCTCAGGCCACTAAATTACTGGCACCTGCAACAATTTCCAGACTTCTTAATACACAAATGCCAAAGACAACTTAGAAGGCTAGTAGGAAATACCTGTTGGACCTGGGTGACAGAGGACTGAGGTCTGGCCCAAGCACCAGGGTGGTGGAGGCAGTGGCAGCAGTGGATGCTTCTGGAGCTCTTGGTCCACAGATGGTGGGGGGATTGAGCGACTGATCAGACGGTGATTTCACGGACATCTTTGCTGGCTCTAAGACAGGATTCTCTTGCCTTCCCTGTGCTTAAATCTGGGTTGCAATCCTGGGTGGTGATCTAGGGCAAGGAGAAGTGCTGGCATGGAGGAGCTTGTGGTGGCAATGCAGAGGGAATCATCCTCACAATTCCAAGGTCAAAAATAGTGCTTTTGGTCACTCATAGACCAGAGCACAGGCCAAGAAAGGAGTAATCACCTCTTGTTTGATCATACCTAATGGGAAGAACGAAAAAATCACAGGTCCCTAGGAGAAAGATCCCTGAAAAAAATGCACACAGAATTAATGGGGGCAGAGTCAAGATGGCGGCTGGAAAGCAGGGACTAGCATGAGCTCCCTGCTGAGTCCCCACAAAAACCTATAAAAAATGGCCCTGAACCAATTCTAGAATTGCAGAAGCCACAAAACAGCAGAGGGAAGCAGGGCTCCAGCCCAAGACAGCATTGATGGTCTCTGGGTGAGGTCTATCCAACACAGAGTTGGGACCTGGGAGCTGGAAGCGGAGTGGAGCAGAGCCAAGCATGAGCAGCACGGACAAACCAGACCAGGAGCCAGGCGGGGCGGGCTCTAGCACCCTGAATCAGTGAGCTGAGGCAGTTACCAGACTTCTCAACCCACAAACACCAAAGACAGTGGAGAAGGTTAGTGGGAAAAGCTGCAGGAGTTGAAGGAGTTCGAGGTTCGTCCACCGCCCCCAGGGCAGCGGAGGTGGGGCAGCTACAGCTGCAGTTGCTTCTGGCCCCAGGCCCACCTGGAAGGAGGAATTAAGTGGCAAATCAGAGCAGGAGTGCAGAGCCTGTGGAAGATCTGAGTTGCCATCCAGGTTGGCAGTTCTTGGGGGAGGAGGAGCAGTGGTGTGGCAGAGCTTCCTGTGCAGAAATAGCTCTGAAAACAACAGCACATGCCCTGAGGTGGGGCAGCTACAGCTGCAGTTGCTTCCAGCCCAAGACCCACCTGGTGGGAGGAATTAAGTGGCAGATCAGAGCAGGAGTGTACAGCCTGCTGAAGATCTAAGCCCAGGCTGGGTTGTGGGTTCTTGGGGAAGGAGGAATGCTGGTGTGGCAGAGCTGGTGCATGCCCCCCCAAACATGAAACATAGAATGTTTTAGTCTACAAGCAGTCATACCCCACTGAAAAATTCAAGGATCAAGTTAAATTGGTTGGGAATATGGCCAGGGAGCAAAAACACACACAGATTCAGTCTCAGACTTTGGAATCTTTCTTTGCTGACAAAGAAGACCAAAACATACAGCGTAAAGAAGTCAACAAAGTGCAAGAGCCTACACCAAAAGCCTCCAAGAAAAACATGAACTGCTCTGAGGCCATGGAAGAGCTCAAAAAGGATTTGGAAAAGCAAGTAAGAGAAGTAGAGGAAAAATTGGGAAGAGAAATGAGAAGGATGTGAGAAAACCATGAAAAACAAGTCAATGACTTGCTAAAGGAGACCCAAAAAAATCCTGAAACATACGCTGAAGAAAACAACACCTTAAAAACTAGACTAACTCAAATGGCAAAAGAGCTCCAAAAAGCCAATGAGGAGAAGAATGCCTTGAAAGGCAGAATTAGCCAAATGGAAAAGGAGGCTCAACGGACCACTGAAGAAAATATTACCTTAAAAATTGGATTGGAGCAAGTGGAAGCTAGTGACTTCATGAGAAATCAAGATATTATAAAACAGAACCAAAGGAATGAAAAAATGGAAGACAATGTGAAATATCTCATTGGAAAAACCACTGACCTGGAAAATAGATCTAGGAGAAATAATTTAAAAATTGTTGGACTACCTGAAAGCCATGATCAAAAAAGAGCCTAGATATCATCTTTCAAGAAATTATCAAGGAGAACTGCCCTGATATTCTAGAGCCACAGGGCAAAATAGAAATTGAAAAAATCCATCGATCGCCTCCTCAGACAGATCCCAAAAAGAATTCTCCTAGGAATATTGTTGCCAAATTCCAGAGCTCCAAGATCAAGGAGAAAATAGTGCAAGCAGCCAGAAAGAAACAATTTGAGTATTGTGGAAACACAATTAGAATAACCCAAGATCTGACAGCTTCTACATTAAGAGATCGAAGGGCTTGGAATACGATATTCCAGAGGTCAGTGGAGCTACGATTAAAACCTAGAATCACCTACCCAGCAAAACTGAGTATCATGCTCCAAGGCAAAATATGGATTTTCAACAAAATAGAGGACTCTCAAGCTTTCTCAGTGAAAAGACTGGAGCTGAATAGAAAATGTCACTTTCAAACACAAGAATCAAGAGAAACATGAAAAGGTAATCAAGAAAAAGAACAAGAAAAAGAAATTGCAAGGGACTTACTAAAGTTGAACTGTTTTGTTTACATTCCTGCATGGAAAGATGACATGTATGATTCATGAGACTTCAGTAGCTGAAGGGAATATGCATATATATATATATATATATATATGTTTATGTATATATATATGTGTGTGAATGTGTATGTACGTATATATGTATGTGTGTGTATATATGTGTACATATATATATATATATATATATATATATATTTATATATATATATATTTATATATATATATATTATATATATATATATACAGAGAGAGAGAGAGAGAGAGAGAGAGAGAGAGAGAGAGAGAGAGAGAGAGAGAGAGAGAGAGAGAGAGCAGACACAGGGTGAATTGAAGATGTAGGGAAGATATCTAAAAGAAATAAAATCAAATTAGGGAATGAGAGAGGATTATGTTGAGAGAGGGAGATATGGAGAGATAGAATTGGTGTGGATTATCTTGCATAAAGGTGGCAAGAGGAAAAGGTTCTGTGGGAGGAGGGGAGAGGGCAGTGAGGGTGCGAATGAGTGAATCTTGCTCTCACCAAATTTGGCCTGAGGAGGGAATATCATACGTACTCAATTGGGTATCTTACCCCACAGGAAAGAAGAGGGAAGAAGATAAAAAAGGGGGGATGATGGAGGGAAGGGCAGATGGGGTGGAGGTAATCAAAAACAAACAGTTTGGAAAGGGGACAGAGTGAAGTGAGAAAATTCAAGAAAGGGGGATGGGTTAGGAAGGAGCAAAATATAGTTAGTCTTACACAACATGAGTACTGCAGAAGGGTTATACATAATGCTGAATTGCTTGACTTCTTAGGGAGGGTGGGTGGGAAGCGAAGAGGGGAGAGAATTTGGAACTCAAAGTTTTAAAAACAGCTGTTCAAAAAATAGTTTTTGCATGCAACTAGAAAATATGATACACAGGCAATGGGGCATAGAAATTTATCTTGCCCTACAAGAAAGGAAGTGAAAAGGGGATGGGAGGGGAGTGTGATGACAGAAGGGAGGGCTGACTGGGGAACAGGGCAACCAGAATATGTGCCATCTTGGAGTGGGGGGTAGGGTAGAAATGGGGAGAATATTTGTAATTTAAACTCCTGTGAAAAAATCAATGCTGAAAACTAAATATGGTAAATAAATAAATTCAAAATAAAAAAAACTAAATAAAAAAAGCTGCACAGAACCCCTGATGCTTGGGGTTAGCACACCCTCTACAGTGGATGCAGACTCCTCACTTAACAAAGAGCTAAAAAGCCAAGTAATTGACTGGGAAAATGAGCAAATGATGGGGAAAAACTCAGGGTATAGAATCTTAATTTGGTGACAAAGTAGGTCATAACATACCACCAGAAGAAGACAACAAAATCAAAGTTCTTATATCCAAAGCCTCCAAGAAAAATATGAATTGATCTCAGGCCATGGAAGAGCACAAAAAGGATTTGGAAAGTCAAGTAAACAAAGTAGAAGAAAAATTGGGAAGTGAAATGAGAGTGATGCAAGAAAATCATGAGAAATGAGTCAACAGCTTACTAAAAAGGACCCAAAAAATTACTGGAGAAAGCGACACATTAAAAAAAAAATAGACTAACCCAAATGGTAAAAGAGGTCCAAAAAGACAATGAAGAGAAGAATACCTTATAAAGCAAAATTGGCCAAATGGAAAAGGAGGTCCATAAGCTCACTGAAGAAAATAATACCTAAAAATTAGAACGGAGAAAATAGAAGCTAATTAATTTATAAGAAATTAAGAAATTTTAAAATAAAAAGAAAAGAATGACAAAAACAGAAGACAATTTGAAAAAGCTCACTGGAAAAACAACTGATCTGGAAGATAGATCCAGGAGAGATAATTTAATAACTGTTGTACTACCTGAAAGCCATGATCAAAAAAAGAGCCTGGGCATCATCTTTCAAGAAATTATTAAGGAAAACTGCCCTAATATTCTACAACCAGAGGGTAAAATAGAAATTGAAAGAATCCACCAATCACCTCCTGAAAGAGATCCCCAAAGGAAAGCCCCTAGGAATACTGTAGCTGAATTTCTGATTTTCCAGGTCAAGGAGAAAATATTTCAAGCATCCAGAAAGAAATAATTCAAGTATTGTGGAAACACAATCAGGATAATACAAGATCTAGCAGTTTCTACCTTAAGGAAACAAAGGCCTTGGAATATGATATTTCAGAGGTCAGTGGAGCTAGAATTAAAACCAGGAATCGTCTACTCATTAAAACTCAGTATAATACTTCAGGGGAAATATTGATATTCAATGAAATAGAGGACTTTCAAGCATTCTTGATGAAAAGACCAGCACTGAATAGAAAATTTGATTTTCAAATACAAGAATGAAGAGAAACCAGAAAAGGTAAATAGGAAAGAGTAATCATAAGAAACTTATTACAATAGGACTATTTATATTCTTATATGGAAAGATGATATTTGTTACTCATGATACCTTTCTCAGTATTTTGGTAGCTGGAGGGATTAAATAGATAGATGGATAGATAAATAGATGATAGATAGATTAAACGACAAATAAATATAGACTATAGATGTGAAAATTGCTCTAAATTAGTATTGATTGGAGAAATATAAATTAAAACAATTCCGAATACCACCTCACACCTATCAGAAAAAATAAATACTAGAGGGGATGAGGAAAAATAGGGAGACTAATGGAGTTTTGAACTGGTCCAACTGATCGTGAGAACAATTTGGAATTATGCTCAACTATTCATACCCTTTGATCCAGCAATATCACTGTTCTGTCTGTAATCTAAGAGATTGAAGAATAAGGAAAAGGACCTATATGTACAAAAATATTTATTGCAGCTCTTATTGTGGGGACAAAGAATTGTAAATTGAAGAGATTGTCCATCAATTGGTGAATGGCTGAACAAGATGTGGCATATGATGTTGATGGAGTATTATTTTGCTATAAGTAATGACAAGGAGGATGCTTTCAGAAAAACATGGCAAGACTGATATGAACTGAAATTCATCTTCAGTCCCTTGGAAGAGGACTGAATGCTCAAAATCTACCAACCTCTTTACAGAGGTGGATTTTGAAGCTGGCAGAGAGCCAGAGTTGTTCAAAGCCCTATAGGAAGTTTCACAGTTCCTGAATGTATTCTGGGTATGTAGAAGGAGGAAACATCAAAACATTACCTAAGTTAGTGATGAAGTTGCAATTCAGGAAATCTCTAATTATGTCATTAACAGAAGTTTTTTGAGGTTTCTGAGGGCACTTGACTAAGCAGGAAGCATTTTTCTATAGCTGAAATTTTCACCTGTCTGTATTCTAGAATACTATTTTGACTCATTTTCTCAATAATGAACATAAATTATGTTGTCTTCTTCTCAAAGGTATAGATTTCTAATTGCTATGTAGGCATTGTTAAACCTCTCTGGTTGAAGAGGAGGAGGTACCGGGTACAATAGTCTTTTTTTAAAAAAAATAATAAGGCATTTTAATATAAAATATTAGCTTGTTTACTAAGTAAGGGAACATCCTCAGTAGGATTTTAAAAATGTTCTGAATTTAAGAAGTACCAAAGAAAATGTATATTTTCATATATTAAGGGACAGAAATAGATTTTATGATAATATGAGTATTATGACAAACTTTCTTTTACTTTTAATTATAAATAATTCCAACATGTAATATTCTTTTCAATCCACATTTTGCCTATTATGTATATATGTTAATAAGAATGGTAGTAACAGAATAATCTTTGCTTCCTGCCCCCCTTTCCCTATTCTGGTGAGCTTAAGAGATCATTGTTTCTCTTTAAATTCAGGTTAGAAAAGAATTATCAAATGTTTCACCTTGAAATTCATGTTTAGTTTCCTTTCCATGCATTTTTATTTTTCAATCCATTCACCTTTGGAAACATAAAATTTCCCTACCACATATAATATTAAAAACAAATAATCCATATAACAAATATTCATTGGTAAGTTAAAACAAATTTCCACATTGTCTTTGTCCAAAAATATGACACTCATTCTTCACCTCTTCTCCAACTCTTCCCTCTCAGAATATCGGTAACATTTCCTCATCTGTCCTCTGTTGTCATAGTTCATCATTTAGTTGATCAGAGATCTTAAGTTCTTCATTTGTTGATTTTTTTAACACTATTGTTACTATGTGCTTTATCAAGTATTTCAAAGTCAATTTTCTTTAATATGTTGTCAATAAATAGTTCTCCTAGTGTTATACACTTCATCTTATTGATTCATGTAAATTTTCATAAGTTTCTCTGATACTTTCTCTTTTATTGTTTCTCATGGTAAATATTTCCTTACTTTAATATACCACAATTTGTTTAGTCATTCCTGAATTGTTAAGCAATCTTTTTCCTTCTTATTCTTTGTTATAATAAAAAAAGACCTTTCATAAATATTTATGTATCTATGGGTACTTTCTTTTTAGGGGGTTAACAGCCTAATACAGGTATTGCTGGGTCAAATCATACACTCAGTTTGATGACATTTCAGGTATAGTTCCAAATGTTGTTCTAGAATGTCTGAGCTAATAAACAATTCCAGTAACAGTGCATATGTGTGCCTCTTTTGCTACAGTTTCTCCAACAATTGTCATGTTCTTTTTTTTGTTGTTAATCTCAATCTGAGGTGGAAACTAAGAGGCAGTTTCATTTGGATTTCTAACATTATAATTGATTTTGAGTATTTCATCATATTGCTATTTATAGCTTCAACTTCTTCTTTGAGGATTAATTGTTTATACCTTTTCAATATGTGTAAGTTGGAAAATAGATCTTATTCTCATATATTTGAAGTAACTATCTATATAAAAGAAATGAGCTTTATCAGAGGAACAAGCTATAAATGTTTATTTGTTTGCTCCTATAAATTGTGTGACTGGTCTACTGCATTAATCACTCTTCTAATTTTTAAATAGTAACAATTATTTTGAAGATTATTGCTTTGTCCTATACTTCAATAGCTGGTACTGTGAGACTTGCTTCCTTCCCACTTTTCTTCTCCCATTGTTTCCATTGAGTAACTTGACTCTCAAAAGACACTTTGTTCCTTCATGTTTATATTCATTTGTTCATCCAATTATTCATCATTTATTCATTTATCTATTTACTTGCTAATTTATTGGTTTATTTGTATATCAGTTTATTTGTTTGCTTATTTACTACAGAGTGAATTTCATCTTTTTTCAATCTGCATGAAGTAATTTTTGGTTTATTTATTGGCATGAACATTAATCAGTTAATAAATTCAGCTAATATTGTCATTTTGATTACATAGCATATTATAACCATTGGCAATCAACATTTATCTAATTACTTAGGTCTATATTTTTAGACTATTTATATCAACATTAATTTGTGGTGTTCTACAGTTTCCTTTTTCTTCTTTACTTCCCCCCTGGTTTATATATAAAGGTCATATTTATCTCACAGAGGGTATTTAATATTATCCTTTCCCTCTTTCCTGCTGTTGATTTACTATTTCTAGCTCTTTGAATTACTAATAAAAATCACCTGAAAATCTGTCTAGTCCTTTTGTTTTGTTTATAGGGAAATATTTAATAATTTGTTTTCTTTTTATGATATTGTGTTAATAAAATATCAATTTATTATTTATAATCAGGATATGCTTTATTTTTGTAAATATTCATCCATTTCATCTAATTTATTTGGTTAGCATATGATTCTTCAAAATTGTGAAATTTCTTTTATTTCATCTTTATTTGTTATAAATAGCATTTTCACTTTAGAAAGAGTTTTTTTTTTTCTTTTCTCTATTTCATTCTCTCTAACTTGGTTATTTTATTTCAAAAAGCTCCTAATTTTATTTATCACTTACTGCTGTTTTGTATCCCTTTCAATTTCATGAATCTTTTCTTCAGTTATTATATTTTCTAGATTAATATTATTCAGAGATGTTATATTTGTTGTTTTTCTATCTGTAACTGTTTCTTCAGTTTACTGAACTGTTCTTTCTCTCCCATATTTACTAAACCATTTAAAGGTATACATTTTCTACAAAAGACTTTTTAGTTGAAGATCAAAGGTTTTATTCTATTATTTCTTTGTTAACATTTTCTTTAATAAAAAGTTTCTGTTGTTTCTATCATTGTTTAGGCTTACAAGTTCTAAAAGTTTTAATTTCTTAGACTCCAATTTATCATTAATGAATTATTCAATTTTCTTCATTGTATGTAATTTTATTGCATTTTTATCATAAAGATGTGTTCAGTATTTCTAATTTTCTGCATTTCTCTGTGGTGATTTTATTCCCTGATACATATTCATTTCTTTTCTAATGCTGGCATATAGAACTCAGAAATTTCTAAACCCTTGCTTTTCTTTCAGTAATCAGCAGAAAGCTACTATATGTCAATTTCTTTTATTTTTTCACACATAATAAAATTTATTTAAATTTCATGCACTATGGTAGCTACAGGTGTAATCATATGAAACTGAAAGATGATATCAAGGCTCTTTTTTTGATCATGGCTTTCAGGTAGTCCAATTATTTTTAAATTATCTCTCCTGGATCTATCATCTAAGTAAGTGGTTTTTCCATTGAGATATTTCACATTGCCTTCCATTTTTTCATTCATTTGGTTCTGTATTATAATATCTTGATTTCTCATAAAGTCACTAGCTTCTACTTGCTCCAATCTAATTTTTAAGGTAGTATTTTCTTCAGTGCTCCATTGGACCTCCTTTTCCATTTGGCTAATTCTACCTTTCAAGGCATTCTTCTCATCATTGGCTTTTTGGAGCTCTTTTGCCATTTGAGTTAGTCTACTTTTTAAGTGCTATTTTCTTCAGTGTATTTTTCAGTATTTTGGGGGTCTCCTTTAGCAAGTCATTGACTTGTTTTTCATGGTTTTCTTGCATCCTTCTCATTTCTCTTTCCAATTTTTTTCCTCTACTTCTCTAACTTGCTTTTCCAAATCCTTTTTGAGGTCTTCCATGGCCTGGGACCAGTTCATGTTTTTCTTGGAGGCTTCTGTTGTAGGCTCTTTGACTTTGTTGACTTCTTCTGGCTGTATGTTTTGGTCTTCCTTGTCACCAAAGAAAGAATCCAAAGTCTGAGACTGAATCTGGGTGCGTTTTTGCTGCCTGGCCATATTCCCAAACAACTAATTTGACCCTTGAGTTTTTCAGTGGGGTTTGACTGCTTCTAGACTAAAGAGTTCTATATTCCACCTTTGGGGGGGAGGTGCCAGCTCTGCCACACCAGCACTGCTCCTTCCCCAAGAACCCCCAACCCAGACTGGGCTTAGATCTTCAGCAGGCTGTGCACTCCTGCTGTGATCCGCCACTTAATTCCTTCCACCAGGTGGGCCTGGGGCTGGAAACAACTGCAGCTGTAGCTGCCCCTCCTCTGCTGCCACAGGGGCAGTGGCCGAATGGAGAATTCCTTCCACTCCTGCAGCTTT